>NC_063048.1:9599785-9822857 GCF_018812025.1 Megalobrama amblycephala | reverse complement strand
AAACTGAGATAATAGGCAAGGTCTTGGGTCTGATCAAGCTAGCCCGTGATTTTGATAACAGTAGCAAAGCCGCAACAAATTTTGTGCCCATTTATCCAAAGCCACCAATGATGTATAAAGAAGGAAACAAGTTAGAGAACATGAATCCTTCACAGATGGCCTCAGAGAATGCACGATTCGCCATAGAGCAGACCCGAGCTCAGATGAACAAGTCAAGAGAGAACTATCAGAAGTGTGTGGAGAACCTAGAGAAAAACCAGAAGGAACTAACTGAAATCCTGGTCACTATGAGAAATTGTGAACTGAAGGAGATTGACTTCAAAACTACCATAAATATGCTGGTCAAAGGAATGGATGCCATGGGGAGAGTGAAGGAGCAGTGGGAGAAGATGGTTCACTTTTTTCAGATGGTTTCCAACATTGTGAAAGCTAGCCTGAGCAAAACTCTCAAAAACTTTGCCTCAACATCAGAGAAAGTACAAAACCTCTCCTATAATGCAAAGCTCTTTTCAATAGATCTGCTGTACATTCAAGCGTTCCAAGCCTGTAACATTGCTAGTCTGGTCCATATGATCTCTGGAACATACACAGATGTTTCCAGCAAGTACCTGATGGACCGTGTCAGTTCACTGGGCAAACTGATGGTCATGGATAAAGATAGGCCAGAATTTGAGCGTGAGCGACAACAGCTCCAGAACTCATGTGATGAGGCACAAAAATGCATCATAAAACTTGTCTTGAAGAATAAAGAGGAGTTTGAGAAGAACAGCACTGCAAGACAAGAAAAGATCGATCAAGAGTTGCTTGCCATTCTGCCCGCTGCTCCTCCAGAAGAAATCAAGAGGATTCAAGAGTCTGTTCAAGCTGGATTCACTAAGGAAGAAGAAAAAAAGGAAAAGGAAGAAGAAAAAAAGGAAAAGGAAGAAGAAGAAGCATCATACTACTGATAAAATGTACTGAAAAATGTATTTTTTTAGATTTACATTGGTAAGCACCATATAATAATATAGTTCAGATTGAAGCTTTGTTCTTCTTTAGTCATGATAGGTTGGATTAGACATCATGCTCTTTATGCTATTAAGAAACATTGTATTACATAAAATTATTTGACATTGTTTCTTTGATTGAAATTGTCATGGATTCAGATATTTCACGGAAGAAACATCCAGAAATTAAATTGTGTAATATTAAAAAGTCATCTGATATTAATTTTACTTCAACATTGTCTGTGATAGCTTTGTCTGTTAAAAATGGTTAAGATCTATGGATTTAAATAACTGTTTTGCTTTCTCTGTTGCTTTTTAGAAAATATGAAACAAGACAAGACCCTTCCTGTCATCCGTCAACATCTGCATTCCCCCCATGATTTAGGTTTTAGTAGTACTTCTTTTTACTTAAATAATAAATAATAGTTGATTTCTATTTAGGCAAGCACTCTATGCAAATATTACAATTTATTATTATTATTATTCTCCAAAATGAATCACATTTTTACTTAAAAAAAAAAACAAAACAAACAAAAAAAAAAACACGCTAAAACATACTTGCAAGACTTAGCTGCTAGAAACATGCTAGAACATGCATGGCGATATGTAATGCACTCCTAGCAACATACTTTAAAATTACAGTGAGTGTTAAACATGCTAGAAACATTTTAAAACATGCTAGCAGCACTTATCTAAGCGCTAACGCATGCTAATAATGCAATGAAACAGGAAGCTGTTGTGTAACTTAAATTTGCAATGTCCAATCTGCCGCAAATTTAACATGTTTGATAAGACGGTCTGACCACATCTAGATGCCAATATTATTATAGTCACAGTGCCACCAGCTGGTAGCAGGAACTCTTAACATATAAATGACTTGGACATAATCCTCCTATATTTACCTATTGTTCACTGTTTTCCTAAGACCATGGGGTGGCGGTGGTACCGGTGTGAAGGCCAGTTCATCGCTGCTTGCAGTTTTATTTTTAATTACTTTATTTCTTCTTTACCTGTAATTGTTTTATATTGTCTTCTGCTTCTTGATTTATAATGGACTCTTCTGTTTTCTAATTTTTGCTTCTTGCCACGATTTATTCTTAAATGAAATGGTAACACTTTACAATAAGGTTCCAATTCTTAACATTAATCAACTCTATTAGTTAACTTGAACTCAAAATGAAATATAATTCTAAAATATTTATCAATCTTAGTTCATGTTAAATTCAGCTTTTACTAATATATTCTTAATATCTAAAGTTTTATCAGTTAATATTATTTAATAATGGGGATTTTTTTTTTTTTTTTTTTGCATTTCTGTAACCCACAGTAAAAGCAGCATGTTGTGAGACAAAAATAAAATAATGGTCATGTTAAATATAGTTTAGCTTAAAGTGGGAAATTATGGTGCTTGCTTTTTTTTCTATTTTACTTTCACTGTTTTGTTTCATTATTTCATTGTTACCATTTATTGATTTACTGTTTTATGTATGTTTTTGATTTTGTGGTTGTTTATATGTCAAGTACATGATTGTTTATTGATTTTCTTATTTGCAAACAAGAAATTATATAAAGTACAAATCATAGAAAAAAATGGATCTGAGCTAACATGAACTAACAATGAACAGTTGTATTTTTTGAACTAGAATTAACAAAGATAAATAAATACTGTAAAAAAATTTATTGCTCATTGTTGGATTATGCATTAACCAATGTTAACTAATGGAACTTTATTGTAAAGTGTTAGTAAATCATATAAATTAGCTCTGTTCTAATAACATGTTGGTCAGAGTTTTTATCAATGCAACTTAAAAATAAATAAATAAATAAATGTTGATTATTATAGCAAACCACTTCTAAGTTTTTATTTCTTTTCTTAATCTGTGTACAATTTCAACTATATATTAATATTTACTAAAATCAATAGGCATTTAGTGATCAAAATTGCCCCTTCACACCCCTTGATTGCAGGGTGCATATAGTACCTTTAACAAACACAAGTCTCTCAGTCGATCAGTCTTCATGTGGCTGTAATTTGTCAGCTCCTAATTGGCAGATGAAATTCAGCCTTTCGCTCTCTTGCTTTGTTCGAAATCGCCCCCTATACCCTCATTCACTATTCCCTAAATTACTCCACTAATATAGTCCACTTGAAGGAGTGAATGAAAATGAGTGAGTGAATTCACTTAGCACATGACTGGCATAGGCTACTACCTTTTCAACACCCTGTTGTTGTTGTGCAACCACATGAAACCACATGTCCCATGGAGCTAGAAATATGACAAAATTATCTAAATTTGAATTGCGTACATTCGAATTATTGACAAGTTTCATTTAACAGAATTGAATATTGAGTGGCATTTTATATAGATTTGAATTTGAATTTTTTTAAACTTGAATCCTGGACATTTGATATTTAACAAAATTGATTTTTTTTTATGGTATAATTTTCTACATATGTATTTTCAAACAGCGTATTTTTTATTTCTGAATTCTTAGACTGCAAATATTCACTTCTTAAGAATACAGCTTCAAGTTTTCAACATGAATAACAAATTTGAAACACCAAATTCAATATTCTAAAATTCAAAACGCAGTAAGGGTCGGAGGTCCAACTTCCGGGTTCCACAGGGAAGAGTAGAGGATCTCGGAAAAGTCGAACGTTGCATTTTGGCCAATTATAGAGCAGCAATAATTCTCAGCGTGCAAGACATTTATCTCTGGGGGTCTCTGCTACACCTGTTTGTTTTAGTATAAAGTATTTGGTATGGAAGTGATTAGCATGCTTAGCACTCACACATAACTCTATGATTACTATATTTCTGTTGCATTCTGTTATCGGAGTTGGATGTTAGGCTGTTTCACTCGCTGGCTTTTTCAGCTCAAGAACGTCACAAATGATCATTCAGATATGTGTAACATATCAAGCATGATTACATGATTTCAAATACTTAATTTTCCGTGTCCCGCTCCATCTCATGCACTCGCTCTCAAGAAAAAGGAAGAGTTCATAGAACCCATTTCACACCCCATGCCACAGATCGACCCAAAGTCTTTCAATCCTCTGGTTGTGCGTACTTCTTCCTCTAAGAGCACTACCGCGGTGGTCAGTCCTCACTCTGGAAGGGAATCTATATTTGTAAACGGCATCCAAGTAACAATCCATGACACTGTTGCTGCGATTGTTGCAAGCAGTACAGAGAAAAATGATGAGCCGACTGCACCATGAATTACTATCTTTCACCTAAATCAACAAAATTATGTGGTTGAACAACTGTTTTAGACAACAACAAAAAAATATTATCCTACTCAGGATGTGCTGTTGATGTGCTACATCAGCATTGTGTAACATACATAAACAGGCATTTAAGGACACCTCAAATACCTATGTTATCAACCATATGGATTGATTTACATTAATACATTTCTTAATTCCGAAGTTACATTTTTTTATTTATTTACATAAAATTTTACTTAAAATCAAGTGATCCAAAAAAGTGGATATCAAAAAAGACAAGAATAGGCATAAAGACATGTTTAAGAAATTAAAAACTACTTTATTAGATTGTGATTTCCATCAAGATGACATAAAGAATTGGAAATTCAATATTTTAATCTTTGCTTCAAACAATGAAAACCGAATTTTGTTTTATTTTTTTATTTTTCTTTGAAGACCGTAATAGAAAATGACCTCAGTTTAGTTGTTCCTGAGAGAAAACATTGTCTTATTATTTTAAGTTAAGTTAAGTTAAATGGTAACTTGGCACCTGTTTCTGAATAGTTCTTGATCTAAATAGTTTATACAATTAATAAAAAGTACAAACACTTCCAAATAAAATTACTTTCATATGTGATTTATTAATGTGTAACAATTATATTTTAAATGATTGAGGAAAATAAAGTGGGTTGAAATTAGCTCTAAAAGCTATCGGATCTAAAATCGTGTCAACTTAAGACATCCTGCCTGCACTTTCTGTTGATGGATCAGTTGTTGTAGTATTTAAAATGTTTAAAGCTTATTTGCACAATGTGCATCATAAAAAAAATGGAATGGAACCTTGTAACCCTGGAACCGTGATGAAAACATCAAAATGAACTGAAATGAAAAACGTCTTGGGTTACGAGTGTAACCCTTGTTCCCTGAGTAAGGGAACGAGACGCTACGTCAGTGACGTGATGGGAATCCTCTGCATTTTTGTGTTCGTGAAGCACTATTGTATCCAACCAATGAGAGAACGTGACGTCAGAGGCGGGCGACGTCGCGGACCGGAACCTATAAAGCACGCCCGGAAACAAAGAACGCTAGCTTCTGTGATATGTCTGAAGTAAGCGCTCCAGGCATGCTGGAAGTACGGCAACGTGACGTAGCGTCTCGTTCCCTTACTCAGGGAACAAGGGTTACACTCGTTATACCTCGAGTTGAGTGTGCCCTGACATCCAAAGGACACGGGTGCCCTAGGGCTTTATAAGACAAAGTGATGGCCTCAACCACCCACTTACTCATCCTTTGCTTAGACGCTGGGCCCCCTCGACTCGGGGACCCGTAACATACGAACAGTTGATCTGACTTTCTCCACGGGGCAGCTCTGTGAACATATGCGTCCAACGCCCTCACAGGGCACAACAGATTAAATTTTTCCTGATCTGGATTAGAGAACGGAGGGGGATAAAAAGCCTCCAAAACAATAGGACCTGGGACCCTAGTGGGGACCTTAGGTATGTAACCAGGCCTTGTATGTAGAAAGGCCTTAACCATGCCTGGTGCAAACTCCAAACATGACGGTAAAACCGAAAGAGCTTGAAGGTCACCTATCCTTTTCAAGGATGAGATGGCCAGCAAAAACACAGTCTTCAATGTGAGCATTTTATCTGACACCTCCTCCAAAGGTTCAAAGGGCGCCTCAGCCAACCCTTGTAACACAATGGCTAAGTCCAGGTCGGAGATTTTGGGCGTACTGAAGGCCTCAACCTCAGAGCGCCACGAAGGAAGCGAACAACTAAGGGGTCTCGACCTACCGAGACACCACCCATAGGGATATGATAGGCTGAGATAGCAGCAACATACACTTTTAATGTAGAATGAGTTAAACCTTCTGAAAGCTTTTCTTGAAGGAATTGAAGCACACAGCTGATAGAAGAATGGACCGGGTCCACCCCAAGATGATTACACCACGTAGAGAACACCTTCCACTTATACATATAAAGCTTCCTCGTAGATGGAGCTCTGGACTGAAGGATGGTCTCCACAACCTCGGTTGGGAGACCAGATTCTATGAGCCTTGCCCCCTCAGGGGCCAGGCCCACAGTTTCCACATTTCTGGACGGGGATGTAAAATCACGCCGCCCGCTTGGGACAGGAGATCCTGTCTGACTGGAAGCTCCAGAGGAGAGCCGTGAAGAAGCGACACTAGGTCCGCAAACCATATTCTCATTGGCCAGAAAGGAGCCACCAATATCAGGTCTACCCCTTCCTGACGGACTTTGTCCAGAACTCCCGGGAGCAGAGAGACTGGGGGAAAAGCATACAGACGTCGCCTCGGCCACGTCTGTATCATGGCATCCAACCCCAGAGGAGCTGGGTGCCTCAGAGAGTACCACAGAGGGCAATGAGTTGACTCCTCTGTGGCAAAGAGATCGACTTCCGCTCGACCGAATGTTTCCCATATAAGCTCCACTACCTCGGAGTGAAGCTTCCATTCCCCCCGGACTCGCGCTCTGCCTCGACAGAGCGTCCGCCCCCATATTCAGATACCCCGGAATATACGCTGCCCTCAGCGAGAGTAATTTCCCTTGGGTCCACAGGAGGATGCGACTGACTAATTTGCATAGTGGACGAGACCGCAATCCCCCTTGGTGATTTATGTAGGAGACCACCGTAGTGTTGTCTGTCTGAATCAACACATGATGGCCCCTGAGGTCGGGGAGGAAGTGCTTCAGAGCCTGAAACACTGCCAACATCTCTAGCCGATTTATGTGCCAAGAGAGCTGGTGTACCTCCCAACGACCTTGAGCTGAGCGACCACTCATGATCGCTCCCCAGCCCGTGAGGGACGCATCTGTCGTAAGCATTACGCGACGACATGAAGTTCCCAACACGGGTCCCTGGGACAGGAACCAAGGCTTTTTCCACATGACCAGAGCACGAAGGCACCGCCGCGTGACTTTGATCATGCGAAAAGGATTTCCCCTTGGAGAAAACCCCTTGGTCCTGAGCCACCACTGTAAGGGTCTCATGTGCAGAAGGCCAAAAGTAACAACGTTGGACGCAGCTGCCATCAGACCCAACAGTCTCTGAAACTGTTTTACAGTGAGTGACCGGCCTAACTTCACCCCATTCACGGCCCCGAGAATGGACGTCACACGAGCGGGAGACAACTGCGCCCGCATCGTGATCGAATCCTAGATTACCCCGAGATAGTTGGCAACCTGACTCGGAACCAGCACACTTTTCTTGGCATTGAGCCTCAGCCCAAGCCTCTTCATGTGCGACAGCACAACATCTCGATGTTGAGCTGCCAGACGTTCTGTTTGAGCTAAAATCAACCAATCGTCGATATAGTTCAGCACGCGGATGCCCTGGAGTCTCAGAGGAGCCAAGGCTGCATCCACGCACTTCGTGAACGTGCGGGGTGATAAAGATAAGCCGAAGGGAAGAACCTTGTATTGGTATGCTTCGCCCCCGAAAGCAAACCTGAGGAACTTCCTGTGAGAAGGATGGATGGATATGTGGAAATATGCGTCCTTCAGATCTATCGCCACAAACCAGTCCTCGGATCTGATCTGTGGAATAATCTGTTTGAGTGTAAGCATCTTGAACTTCAACTTCTTTACCGATCGATTTAGAATACGTAAATCGAGAATCGGACGCAACCCTCCATCCTTCTTTGGAACAAAGAAGTAGCGGCTGTAAAAGCCCGACATTTTGCTGGGAGAGGGAACCCGTTCTATAGCCCCTTTTTGCAAAAGCGTCGTAACTTCTTGTTCCATTACCAGAGACTGCTCTGGAGCTACCACTGTGTGAATCACTCCACTGAACCTGGGCGGACGAGAACCGAACTGAATTCTGTAACCCTGTTCTACCATGAGCAGCACCCATTTCGAAATATTCGGAAGACGTTTCCATTCTTCCAAAAATTCTACTAAGGGAACCAGCCTCTCGAGACTGGTCTCTGGTGTTTTTTGAGCACTTGGCTCGTTTATCTGACGCGGCGCACCGGCCGATAAGCGAATCAAGTGCTGGCCGACCTTCCTCGGAGGATCGACCGGGACTGCTGCGCCCTGTCGCACACTGGGTGGCAGGGTTGGCAGAACAGTCCCCTGAGGGCACCGATGGGGAACGATAGAAATTAATCGTCGAACCTCTTCGGAGGGGACTGCCCTCAGAAACCCTGACCCATGAGCGTCAGGATTTCTTTTGGGAAGCCTTCCGGGAAATGATGACGGTCCTCAGATCCGCCCTACCCCCGGAAGGCTTCGGCTGTGCAGCACGCTCCGGTCCCCAAGCTTTCCGCGGGGGAGCACGGGCAGCCACACTAGCCTTTTGCTGGGACCTGTGTCCCGAGGAGCCGGCTGTCGGCTGAGGCTGCCCCCGCCCAGCAGCCTCAGGGGGATGAGATTTTCGGGGGAGGAATCTCTGGAACGCCGCTTTCTGCTTTTTCGCCTCCTCGAACCTGTCGACAACAGTGTTAACTGCGCCACCGAACAGGCCCTCGGAGGAAAGCGGCACATCCATAAGGATATGTTTGTCCTTGTCTTTGATGTCAGCAAGATTGAGCCACAGATGTCTCTCCGTGGCCACCAGGGCTGCCATAGAGCGGCCTACTGACTTGGCCGTCTCCTTGGTGGCACGGAGAGCTAAATCTGTGGCCTTCCTCAGTTCCTGACGGAAGGTAACCTCCCCACTCTCGTCAATCTCCCCCAGCAGATCGGCTTGGTATGCCTGCAGTATTGACATTGTGTGCAGACATGCCGCAGCCTGACCCGCTGCCGAATAAGCCTTGCCCACCAGACTCGATGTTTGCTTTAGAGGTCTGGTGGGCAACGTCGGGGATTTCAGGGACGATGCAGACTCAGGCGAGAGATAGCTCGCAAGCATCTCCTCAACCTGAGGCATCGCCCCATAACCATGTTGCTTCAGCCCAGTGATGTTGCTGTACATTGATGTCTGTGGGCTGAAGACACGGTACTGCACGGGTCTATTCCACGACCTCGACACCTCGGTGTGGAGGTCGGGAAAGAACAGCAGACCCCGACGCTGGGGTAGTGACCTAGCTGGGAGGAAGCGTTCATTCAACTTGCTTTTAACTTTAGGAACGCTTTCCTCCACGGGCCAGCTTATTTTCAGTTTTTCTACTGCCCGGGTCACTACCTCCATAAGCTCCTCATGGGCTGGAGATGAGGATGACGGTCCCTCATCACCACCCTCGACACCTTCAACATCAACCTCCTCGGAGGAAGATATATTCAGTGTCGGTGCCTCCCTTTGAGGGGAAGAAACCGCAGCGTGTGCTTCCACCACCAAAGGAGAGACACTAGATCTAGCAGGTAAGGGGAGCGATAAGGCAAAGCCCGTCTCTCCCCCCTCTGCTAGATCCATTTGCGAACCCCACGAGTGCAGCCTTCGCTGTGCCTCGGCAGCAGCGGGACCAGACCCGCGGGGAACACTCACCGCGGCGCCCTCCTCAAAGAGCGCCCGGTGTGAGAGCAGCGTCCTGAGAGTGAGCCGCTCACAGTGCACACAGACAGCCCCCTCAAGAGCTGCCTGTGCGTGCTCAACTCCCAGGCACATCACACACATCTCGTGTGTGTCCCCTGCCACGATGAATCGCGGGCAGGGAGGCGCACACTTAGTGAAACGCTGGCTTTCCGTCATTATTTTATATATATATATGTGTCTTTATTCACTTCAGGAAACTCTTGTCCTCAGACGAAGAGATCACTTTTTGGCGAGATGGTAGACAAACAACAGTAAATAAGACAAACAAGATACAAATAGCGCTTGCTGAAGACAACAGAAGCTAGCGTTCTTTGTTTCCGGGCATGCTTTATAGGTTCCGGTCCGCGACGTCGCCCGCCTCTGACGTCACGTTCTCTCATTGGTTGGATACAATAGTGCTTCACGAACACAAAAATGCAGAGGATTCCCATCACGTCACTGACGTAGCGTCGATAGTTCCCACGAAAGGGAACAATTAGTAATCCCTGATGTTCTTTTTTTATTGCCAATACAAATACAGACAAAACAAAGAACATTCAACCTTCTGGAGAACACGGAGATGTAGTTTTTGTCCTCCAGCGGGCAGTACTTCTTTTTTGTTATTCTTTTAATAACATTTAAAAACTAAAAGAAAAAGCTGATTGGTCCTCTGCTACCAGAAACAGCCATTCACAAACATGTGCCACAGTTTGACAGCTGCTGTGGTGGGCTTTTCTAGCTATAGGACACAACTGAAACTTTACAAGATTATGGTAGATTAATTATCTAAAGTAGATATGTTGCCATCGACCCTTAAATAGAGAAAAATTGATATTGAAAATCGTCAATTCAACAATATCTGAATGCAAAAATACACGTTTATTGAGACGGCAGAGGGGAAGCCGATGTGTTTGCATTGCACTGAATGCCCCTGTTGAAAAAAACAGCATATGCTGATGTTAGGTATGTTTTGAAGCATGGAAGCGGGTCATGAGCTGGTTTAAGCTGGTCAAGTGCTGGTCCTAAGCAACTAGCTCCAGCTCAGGACCAGCTTTGGGAACCAGAGACTATCTTTTAGCCCTCATGCAGGCAGACTTGCAGAGCCAACACATGAAAATAAAAGCCAAAAATCATTATATATATATATATAAATAAAGGAGGAGATTGTACCGAAAATATTCACAAGATGACAACGAACCCTTACCCCCGGACGACAAAATATCGTATGGAGAAAATGGGGAAAATTGGTAATGTGTACTAATTGACTAATCTTAAAATTTAAGGTCATAAATATAAAATCTTAAATGGTGTTACTAACGTTTTAATTATAATTTGGGGACAGAAATAGCGATATGGGGGTGACGGTAAAAGTTTACATGTTTTATTTTCAAGTTTCAAATACACTGTAAACCCTAATGTTGTCTTTACTTAAACAATCAAGTACTGTTGACTAAACATTACTTAAAATTTTGCATTTTGGCCCTGTCACTTAAAAATATGAGTTGATTTAACTTATTTTCAAAATGCATAAACTTAAGATTTCAAGTGATGTGAGCTCAAAATCATGATTAATCCTTTGAAAAAAAAATAGGTAATTTTCACAAATGTAGTCTTCTTGACTGTAAAATTATAATACCATGTGCAGCTTTTGTGCAAGGTCTTTTCTCTCTTTTTTTATAAGAAAACAAATGGCTTCAATTACAATTACTGACCATAATGGGAATAAATATACTTATTTTTATTTGGGGAAAAAAACTTTTCAAAGTGGATTAACTTTAATACATAATACAAGTGTTTCTGTGACAATGGGTTGCACAGTTTTCACTCAAAAGCCTTTTGTATGCACGTACATTTCTGTAATGTTAATATACACATTAACACACATACACATGATAAAATGCGTGAAAGAGTTCCTCACAGCCTCCTCCCACGTTTCATCAAAAATCATCCTAATCGCCTCATTCTGTTATCGATATGGTTTTGTAGGTTTCTTTTTATTTCATGCGATCAGAAACGTGCCGCGCTCCGTTTCTATGTTCAAATCTTTCCCACTTTCCTCCGAAAGCGGCTGTCATTTGCAGATGGACAGCGTGAAATTACTTTAATACAGCTGTATATTTCCGACAAGCACATGATGTGTACAATCGGGACAATTTCAATGATTTTGATAGTGCAAACGGTTGAAGAAAATACACCTTGTTTGTATTTGTGTGCGACCACCATAGTTCATAGGTTTGCTTAATCTGTTCTTGCTCTAATGTGATTGGCCATGCAGGGAGTTCTGCCTGTTTGTACACAATGATGACGTAGTAACGTATGCGCGCGCATTTTGGCAACGGAAGTGGTGTTGTTCCCCATAGGTTCTAACGTGTTAGCAACTCCGAAAGTGATATATATATCTACAGCTTCGCGAGCGGATTAAGCAACACAGACAGATAAAGTTATTTTTAAAAGTTGACTTTATCAAATGGTATCCGGCTATCAGATCCGTGTAGTCGAGTGGATAGAAGACGTTAGCAGATGGCCAAATACAGTGGCCATATATATACATAAACCAGGGCTCTCAAGTTTTAAAGACAGGCAAGAATGACTAATATCCAACAACATGACATGATTTTTAAAGTGACCAATAACATCGACGATGTAATACACTATAATTTATTTAGTGCTATTAAGCCTATTTGGAGAGAGAGAGATGTTTAATGTGACAAAATGTCAGTCATCGTGTGATAACGAAAATATAACTAGGTCTAGACTACTGAGCAGGTGTTTTCAGTGAACAGGCTGTAAAACTGTTGACTAAGTTCAGACACTCATGAAAAACTGATGCTGATTATCTGGGAAACATTCTCTAACAGCAGTCAAGTTGTCATTGTTTGTGTCAAACAAGCTGTGAATTTGTTGTAACATTAAAATAGGAGATCATGACTTACTCTGTGCTCAAAGTGATGCTCAGAGCTCCAGTGTTTTCTTGTGTGGGTGAACGAGGATGATGGTGAACAATTCCAGGATATGCTTTTTTTTTTTTTTTCATTGGTTGTTGCGTTAAATCTTACCCAGATACAATAGTGCTATTTTCTGATTGGCTACTGTGTAGCCTCTTTCTTTTTTTGATTGGCTGATAAGTGGCAGGCTACTCCAGGGGAGACGCGCTTGATTCCTGCCCGGCGCAGCGGCATATTAAATATATGAAAAATAGTTTTTCTGTGTGAGGAATACAATGTGTGGCGGGAATGCGTGACAAAAGACCGAAATGAGTGACTGTCACGCTCAGTGCGTTACACTTGAGAGCCCTGAAAAACTTTCAGAGTTGCTAACACGTTAAAACCGGGTGTGTCTCATACGTTCTGAAAAGTGAAGCCACGGGCTCTTTGATCGCCCCCTGGAGGCTGGATGCAGTACAGGTCATAAACCCCGCCCTCTCAATGCAGTCGAATGAGACTTCAGTGGAAACTTAAAAATAAATTCTGCTTCAAATAAAACTTTCTGAAAGATGGTTTTGGTCATTTAAGGTAGTTGTTATCACACTGATATATATTCAATTGTTCGTTTTTGTGATGATTTAGATTTTAGCTAGCAATTTGATGCTATAAAAACGGGGCGTGTCGTCATGATTCGAAGTTGATTGACAGCTTGTCTGAGGACTGTCGGAGCTTCGAGGGGAGATTGAAGATGTATTAACTAACTGTTAATTTTCGATTTCTTTGTTATTTAACACCAACAAATTTAGTTGTTCAGCAGTAAACTGTACTACCGACTACAGGATCTGACGGATCACTGAACTTTTTTCTGTATCAAATGTGGGTTAAAGCTAATTATAAAATGTATACATAATGTAACATGAAAACGTCATGTATTTATTAATAAAATACCCAGATAGCAAACTGACATAGAATCAACGTAGAAACGACGTTTCTCGTGACATCGAAACGACGTTGATCTCCGACGTTGATCCAGCATCAGTTTGCTCATCGGGGTAATGTTGAATCAACGTCAGACACTCCATTCAAATCTAACGGAAAATCGACGCAATTGGTTTGCTTACCGAACATTGAAACGATGTTGATTTTCGGATGGTTGAAACGACGTTATAGAATCAACACATATTCAACATGAAATCGATCTAACTGGTTTGCTTACCCAACGTTGATGCTGATTTCATTTGGGTACTATACAATTAACACATTTTCTACTTATTTTAAAAATCTCAAACACTTAATACTAAAAGATAAGCCTGTTTACAAAATAATCACACATCACATTCAGTTAACATTGCTTTAATATTTACAAAATACAGTTACAAATAGCCTACATCGTTAGAGCATACAAATCTTCTATACAAGACTAACATAGAAAAGGCATTTACTCTCAAATACACACAAAGAGGTATAAAAGTTAATTATAGGCTATTATAAATAATAAGTTACAAATTAAAAGCAATATTTACTCAAGTATAAAACTGGTCATGTTCTTTTGTACCAAATGTGTTATTTTTATTGGAGCACAAAAGGAGATGTAAGGCAGAACATAAAGAGACTGACAGCCTGAGTCAGAATATGCCATCAGTTTCTTTTCTTGCTGTGACTGAGACTATATGACTCTCTCCTTTTGTGTTCAACAAAAATAAAGACATATGGGTCAGTAGATGATTTATAAAGAAATCTTACCCTTGAAAATGGAGGACAGAAGAATATAGCAGATTAATTGGTTTTCCTGTGCAATTAAAATGTAAGTTCCTTGCTCTTGTAACAGGAATGTAAACTCATCAGGGGTGAAAGGGTGACAAAGATGTAACCCACAATTTCAATACAATGGACAATAAAATATATTTTTAAATTACTTTTTTTAATTTCAAAGTTTATTAATATTTTAATTTATTTTATAATTATTATTGACATATCAAAATTAAAATATTTCATTTTTATCTAAATGTAAACCAGTGTCAATTCATGAAGTGCCCCAATGCTTTAACAGATTCACTCCTGTAATTGGATAAATGCGAATGTCACTCCTGAAAATTTGCAGTGCAGGTGGTTCTCTAGCAGTGTAAAAATAAAACTGTGAATACAGAAAGCAATATTTATTATAATATTACTCATTTATTATAAGTCTATAGCCCCCAGCTGTTAGAATAGCGACTCAGTTATGCTGTATTGTATCTGGCATTATTGTAGTGAAACTGAGCAACTGACAGTGGAAGGAGTAGACAATATTTCAGTGAAGTCATCAAAATGTTTTAGGAGTTGAAAACTTAGTTCCTTTCTCTCTCAAAAACACAACAGTTACACCTTTTAAATTTCAGAGTGTCTATTTACATAAAGTGCAAATAGCATCCCTTGTTGGCAAACGCTATTTACACTAGCTTTTGGGCCACTCAAGTTTTAAAAAAGAAGCACAGAAGGCAACGTCTTCAGTCACACAGCAGTAGCGAGTAGGGAGTTCTGGCTTTTGATGCAGGTTCAAATCTGCCTTTTGCTAAGCTCGCATTTATTTTCAATTAAAATGAAAATAATGTTCTAAAAGCGGAACTAAACTGAACGAGTGTTTAATAATATTAAAAATGTTTATTGGGTAGGGTTAGGAGAAGGTGTAGGGAGGGTTTATTCTACCAATAAGGCAGCATCCATTTAATCATTTTAATAAATACAATCATTTACACTCTATATTATTGCATCCTGTTAATGTACAAAAATATTGAGGTGCAAATAGTATCTGCCAATATTAAGTAGGCCTATAGATAGCATCTATTTACTCTTATTGCAAAGAATTGATACTTTACATGGTGTAAATAGAATCTATCACTATTTTCACCTAGTGTAAGAAAATGTGCTATTGTCACTTAGTGCAAATAGCCGCTGCCTTTAATTTTTTTTCATTGCAGGTGCACTAAACCTATTCTACAAATCACAAATTAAGAAATTCATAAGCTCAATTTTTTTGTAGATCAGTAAAACTTTGGCCAATCATGCACATTTCTTTGTGTATGATTTTGTGAATCACCTACACTGTTTGGCTATTCTCATGTGGTAACATTAAAGAAATATTAAGTGCTAGCTAAAAACAAACAAAAACAGTTTGTAATAAAAAAAAAAAAATCATACATAAAAGAGACTTGTATCCCTTTAATATAGACTAAAATACTGAATGTCAAATAGTAGCATTTATAATAAATATTTAGCTACTGTTCATTTCTTGCCAAAACCATACTTCTGCAGTGCATGTAATTTCAGGGTGGTGCGGTGTTGATTACTGATTGATTAATAATGACAAGATCAGATTGTCAGATTGTATATCTTTACATTTTGAATATATTTGTTAAAATTTGAATTCATGTTAATAAAAAAGATACTGCAAAGTGTGACATCATATCAGGACTGTTAAAGTGTCCGAAGAACACGGCTTAAATGTGAGCATATGAATTTCTTAATTTGTGAAATAGGATTTGTGCACCCCCAATGAAGAATTTGAAAAGGTGTAACAGCTGTTTTTGTAACTGGAGAAAAAAAGTTTGCAACTTTTAAAAATCCTTTCAAATTTTTAAATAAAAAAATAAATAAATAATTTACTGATGTTTGACTATTCTTTAAAATTAGAAATCCCACTGTCACATGTGCTCAGTTTTGCTATAATAATACCCTCACAGAACATGGTAGTAATCAGCCATCCATTTAAAAGCAGAGGTCTTTGTGGTGAACTGTTGGTACATCTGTCCAGGCCAACATCTGATGTCCTGATGCCTTCAACTGGGGATCCCTGAGAACCTGCAATAGAAATAGTACAGATCAAAATCATACATCATACATACCCATTACAAAGTATCTCATCTGGTAACACAAATTATCATTCCAGGTTTAGTTTAAGTTTAGCTCAATATACAATATTTGTGGCATGATAATGCCCAAAAGAAATTATTTCAATTCGCCCCTCTGAATATTCCTCTAACGTGGCATTTTGTGAGAAGACCAATGACCTTGTCACGTCTTCTTTTACATTGTAATTTTCATATAAGAGAAATAATTAATGCAAAATATGAAACATCCATGCATTTACAAACCTCATTTGGATAAATACAATGGTGGAAAACTTGAATCAGTGATACACAGGAAAGCCTGTCAGTGATGTGCTGTAAAGTAAAAGGAAAGACACGAATAACACTGGAAAACTGTGTTTTCATAGTGGGTCCTTTTATAATAAAGTCATTATGTTTTTAAAAGATCTTGTTAATTTTGTTTAATAATATGAACAATATTAATAGTAGTAGTATATATAAATGCTAGAAAAATTTCACCATGAGCTTTTTGCATGTAAATGAACGTAATGGGAACAGAAAGTAAAAAACAGCTCCATCTGAAACTTTTCAAGTACAAAAACTTTTTTGGAGTACAAGCTCCTGTTCTAAAATTATAGTACACAAGACACACAAATGAGAGGTACAGTCTCTCCCTAATCTTACAAAATAACAACCATCCTGACAAACACATGTTGTATGAAGACTAGAGTTGGAATAAAACACCCCTCCTAATCCTCACATATCATATAAAGTATTTCCCCTCCTCAAGTCCATATTGTCCTTTCATCTTCAGGAAGCCATCTTTCAGCCTCCATGCAGTGGTTGGGTAGAGCTACATTAGGTTAGGACAGCCTTAAGAAGTTATTTCTTGTGACTCATAGAAGTTATGTCAGTTATGTCATATGGGTAGGGATAAGTAGCGTTACAGTTCTAACTGTTACTTATTGATCGGGTACTTCAACGGTATTCTTATCGGTTCTTTTTTATTATATACAAATTAAGAACATAATTAACATTGCTTTATAGATGAAATCAACTGAAGATGATAAAAGACATTAAATCTCTCAAGATCTCAGCAGAGGAGGATTAAACAACTCTAAACAACAACTAACACCGTGTCTACACCAGCTAAAAGCTGACCGACTGTTGCAAAGTACTTGGTCTACGTCAAAAATAGAATGGGAAACCAGCTTACTGTCAGGAATGTGTTGTGTTGCGTCACTCCTCATCCAGTGTAGACAAAATCACAGATTATAACAGGTTCTATTATTAAACATGCTGAGAAGATGTTACTGTTTATGTGATCACAGATATCCCGTGCATCACAGCACACATGAGCTTTGAAGCAGTCAGTCCCCCCCCCCAAGAAACAAGAAATATTTTATGTAATTTTAATTATCTAGAAAAAGCATTTTGATTTAACAATTTCTAGATATTTGGAATATAAACAATACGAAAATATTAAATAAGAAAATTAGGGATGTCCCGATCAGGTTTTTTTGCCCTCGAGTCCGAGTCATTTGATTTTGAGTATCTGCCGATACCGAGTCCCGATCCGATACTTCTATAATACATCAAAAAAAGAATAAAGAGCGAAAAAAAAACAGATCCAGGACGTTCCTTATTTTTTATTTAATTACAAACAGAGCACTTCTGTGAGGCAGCTTGAACAATCAAGTAATAAATAACATAAATTGTTCACTTCACTTCACTTTAGTGCAACAGTAAATATAAAAAAGTCTAATATAAAAACAAATATATTTGGTTTGATTTGGGTATGCTGCAGTCTGTGTAATAACTAAAATAATGTTTATATATATATCATATTTTCTGGCTAGTTTACTTTAGTTTTTTATAATACACCATACTTTAACACAAACTGAATAATAAAAAACAAGTTTAAATGGGTAAATCTTCTATTATTATTTTTGATTCTTAATTTTCTTTTCTGTCATACTCAAATTCTTGTTAAAACACATTAGACATGCGTATTGTGTGCATTTTGAACACTTTTTGTGTGAAATTATATTTATTTTGTCCATCAAAAGTGTGCTTTCACTTTAATTACGCGTCAGCAGCGCAGCGTGTGTCTCAATCAGCTCCCTAGTTCAGTAGTCAGGGCACTGATCAGGGTATCAGCCACATTCACTTTCATTATATACTGATTCACGACCTAGGGAGCTAGGGAGCTGATTGAGACACAGGGATAGACTCGGTGCCGAGACGATCGCGGCACTGCTGCTTACGCGACGCTCCTGCCTGACGCTTTACGAGCTGCTCCTGCTGCCTGTGTGAATGCATCCGTTGGTTGACATGCACGCTGAAAAAAATATGCGCTACTCACGCGCCGCTTACGCTTGCAGTGTGAAACAGGCCTAACTCTGTGCCACCGCATCACTAAAGATGTGTTAAGAATAATGAGAATATATATACATATATATCCGAGTCCTGATCGGGAGGTAACGTCCGATTCCGATCGAGTCTGAAACCACATGATCGGGCCCGATTTCCGATCACGTGATCGGATCTGGACATCCCTAAAGAAAATCATTTTTTGTAGTGCAGGACATTTTTAAATATATCTCCGATTGTGTTTGTCTAAAAGAAGAAAGTCATATACATCTAGGATGGCTTGAGGGTGAGTAAATCATGGGATAATTTTCATTTTTGGGTGAACTAACCCTTTAAGGTCTTTTTTTTATCTTTGGTTGATTTCATCTAAGGCTGTGGCTGGAAGTTTTTCTCTTTTTCTGTTCTTGTTTCTTTCCTTCAGTAATTCTGCTCGTTAACAGCAGGACTGGTTTACGTCACGTGACCAGCATTGATAATGACACAAGAGTGGGTAACTTCTGTCCACCTCGTCTATAGGCAAGGACTAAAATAGAGAAATTTCATATGAATTAATATTGATTCTGGAATAAAAATGTTTTTTTTTTAAATCATAAACAAATTGCGATAGGTGAATCGATTTTTTCCCCAGCCCTAACATCTATATAGCAATAATGAATAGTGCGTGTAATTTCTCCAGTACCGACGGCAGAACCAATATTGTTCAAGCTTATTGTTTCGGTTCCCATCCCTACATATGGGTGAGTTCATAAGGATGAAAGCTTGAGTCAGTCTCTTGATTTGTGACTGTGCAGCTATTGTGAAACTCACCATCTTCATGTATCAAGTGTGAATGGCATCGTGTCCTGAAGAATCACAGCTCCAAACGCTAGAGATTACATCTCATCTGGTAACAAGAGTACAGCCATAACTGTAAGAACTCTAATGATATCTTTACCCCCTGATATTGCATTGATGATATAAATTCAAACACATTAGAGGCTAAGAGTATGAGCAATGAGTAAGCTGCCCAGATTTCTGTCGAAAATAACTTACTTGCCTAAAGTTGTCGACCCCCTGGACCACAATCAGCATTTATAAGTAAAAAGTATTTAAGAATATATCATTAAAAAATGCATGCACGTATACAAATAAATAAATACCTTTGAGTGGAACAGTATGGCGTCTGTCAGTGGCAAACATAACTACAAATAGACAGAGAAATACAATAAAATTGATTAATGACCATGATATCCTGTTATCATAATAGTTAAATAAATGATTATAACTACAAGCATTATAACATTTTACTTGTCACGTATGTTACCTCTTTTAGCTGATTATTTAGCCTACAGGCCTTTCAAGAACAACCTCACTGAAACAACCTGGGGTTAATGATTTTAAAATGTGAGACTTCTTTCAAAGACATGTAAAAATCTTACAGACCCACAACTTTTCAACAGTAGTGTAGTGAATGATTGAGGTTTTGCTTACAATAGTCATCTGGTTCATGGCCTTTGACAGGAGGTCGCTCAGCTCTGCTGGGGTGCAGGAGGCCATCCTCATGGAAGGATCTAGGAACGTAACATGCAATTTGTCACAGAGCCAACCACATTTATTACAGGTTTATTACAAGGAACCAAGCTAGAGCAGAGGTGGAAAGAATAAAATACATAATATTAAAAAATAATTTCTTAAGTTAACAGAATTTATATTTTTAGTATTAGAATTCACTATTGTACATACAGTGTCACTTACGTTTGGATGTCAAAGCCTTCTTAACTAATGCATTAAAAATAATTTTACAAAAGAAAACTGCAGATGCATGGTGATATAGGTAAAATATATTGTGAAATAAATGCATTTTAAAGTATTTAATGAGCTTTCTCAGTTCACCTGTGTTTCCTCCAGAAATGCTGCAAACTTTGTAATTTAGCCTTTGTTGGAGGGGGTTTTCTGTCGTCCCTGAAATTACAGAACAATTTTTATCAATATTTTGTTTACCATTAGAGATCAAACCGTGTTTGAAATAGTTTCAGCTAATATTCGCGCTCATGTAAGTGACGTCACCGATTAACGGTACAGCCAGCGCATACTTTTAGGTTAAATAAATAAGTAAGTTTACCATCTTTCATTGATAATATGCCAAAACGTTAACAAAGCTATCAAAACATCTCATCTACACATAAAGATGAGATTAAAAGCCCAAACTTTCATTAAACAAGGGCTCAAAATATAGAGTTAGCCAACCGCTTCTGAAAACGGTTGAGATGCTAACGGACTTTTTCAAAGACACTAAATCATTTCTTTTAAGTAAATATTCAACAGAAGTGTGTCAGTTACACTTAAGAAAAGTGTCAGGAACAGTTTTATATATTATGTGTGTGATTTTGTGGACTAAACTTACCTAAAATCAGTGAAAACAACAGCGAGACGGAGGCTTGCTGCTTGAGGTTTCCCCGTTTCCATGGCAACTCAGATCCGCTACAGCATTTGAAAGCGATTCGAACGTTCAACGCGCACGCGCATTAAAACACGTCACAGTCATGCAGCAGTTACAAACATAAACATACAGAATTATAACATTACATACAATTATTAAATCATGAATTTAAAATGCATTTTGTAGTTCTATCGACCCATTGTGCAAAATGAGAAAGTGAAACTTTAAAAGAACTTCTTTATATTTTTGGAAAACGTTTGAAGTATTTTTATACCAACACTTTACTTTTGTATATATATATATATATATATATATATATATATATATATATATATATATATATATATATATATATAAAGCCAGTTTTTTGTGCTTTTCAGATTCTCTTTAACTGTAAAAAAATAAATAAAATAAATGTACAATATATTAGATTTTTTCATGTCCACTACAATGGGCACCAGGACGGAAGCAACAACAACAACAACAACAAAAAACATATTTTAACCATACAGTATTATGAGCTAGAGTTCAAACACAGTATGTGAACTAGCGTTGAAGATTTTGAACTTAACACATACTGAAACAATGAGCAATGGCAATCAGAATGAAAAAATGTAAGATAGGATGGAGTCTCAAAAAACATTTTGATTCTTTTTGTTGGTCGAGTGGGTGAATTGAAGTATATGTACTTGCTGGTTTTGATAAATATGTGTTTGTGTGATTGATTGCATATAGCATCCAGGCATCAGTGTGTGTGTGTGTTGCTTTGTGTACACTCATAGTCATTTCACATTCGTTGTTTCACAATATTGTCTCTTGTTAAAAACTATACATAACATGATTCATGAATAGGCTATATTTTTTAAATATATTTTTACATATGTACACAGGCCTATTTATGCATGTAACATGAAGATCAATTTTTAAGCTTTATGTTCTATGCATTTTATATACAGCTCTGGAAAAAATTAAGAGACCACTTAATATTGATTTCTGAACTTGGAGTGGTCTCTTAATTTTTTCCAGAGCTGTATATATATATATATATGAAGACTTCAGATGCAAAAGCCTCTAAGTGCCATCTGAAATTTTCTTCTAAAATGAGCATTTTTATCAAGCTTATATGTTTATGTTCAGTTATTTCACTTTAATGGCAATGAAAAGGACCTATTAATTGCCATTCAAGTGAAATTACTGAACCTACGAGCTTGATAAAAATTTCAGACGGTAGCTACTTAGTGGCTCTTGCATCTTAAGTCTTCATATTAACAGTGTTTCACATATATGTTGCATTCATGGTTTTCATTAACGCTCCTTCTCGTGTGTTTTATGACCTGCCTGCGATACCGTTTGAGCAATCTTCGGTAGGCTATGCTTTCATTTAATTTTAAAATGGATACATCGGACAAGAAATCACGGAAACTTTGAGGACTGCTCATTTTATCAGTGTCAGAGTAAGAGCCTGCTAGATTTTGCTGCTCATTATGTGGATTTATTATAAATAACCACTGCTATAAACTTGTTTAATTTACTTAAATAGGGTTTTTATAACGAATTAAAATTATATCAGTAAATAAGTCAAAAGACATGCACGTCCTAGTGCACGCAATGTCCGATTCCTCTAACCAAGTTTCAACATATATTAGACGTTATGATTTCGATCATATGCGTCGGCGTAGCTATCAGTTGATGAAACAACCTCATTTCGACATTGAATCGATGTCATATTTTCGACGTAATAACGTTCTGATGTACCGATCAAATAGTGAACATTGAATCAACATTGAAATTTGATCGGCGACTGATACTGATCTTTACAACCAAAAATAAACGTTGAATCGACGTCCGTTTGCTATCTGGGTTTTCATACGATCAATATTTGAAAGTTTTATTTCCGTTTTATTTTAAGGAGACTTCATTGTTAATTCTATAGTCGTTTATACATGAATGATGACGCAGTCGTCTGGGCGGAAGTTTGATATCGCGACTCCGCCTCCGGCTCCACTGACGATTCCTTCTGCGCATGCCCAGGCTCCAAACTTTTTTTTTTTGACGTATTGCGTAACGTGTCAGCGCCCATTCATCAGCCCATTTTGGCTTCAGTTCAATACAATGGAAGGAAGCGGCGTCGCGTCGTCCATCTTTTTTTACAGTCTATGGTTAAAACCAATAGGCAACAACACCACTTCCGTTGCCAAAATGCGCGCGCAACTATTTGATCATGTGGGCTGTAAAAGGGTCTATAGCAAGCGGAAACCTCCCCCAGTTTCTCGTGAAGCCAATACGGAAGTAACTGCGATTCATCGACTGGCCGCTAGGGACAGGCTGCAAAAGGGAGCAGAATCTCATTGACCATCGTGTTAAAAGAGCCAAGTTTACAGCAGAAAAAAACATGTTTACACTCTGGTTCAAATTGTGTTTTGGTCTATACTGCTAATTTTGCCTTTCATGACAACTCTGAGGGGGGTGAATTTTTTTATAACTCATCCATTTAAATTATATTAAGCCTTAAAGTTCTGCATAATTAAGGGCGTGTTCACTTGAGTGACAGGTGGATTGGTGCTGCTGTCTGTGAGCCGTCATGTTACCTCAGCTAATTCCAGCCGCTGAATTTGCCATCTCAGCCGTATTTGTGCCTTTTTTCTGGATTGTTTTATACAATTTATGGCTTGCTGCATACTCGAGACAGATGTCAGTCTGTGTACATGTGCTCGCATGCGGAACACACGTTGTTGGATCGTCGTAGCATTGGCTAAAAGTTTTGTTCCTGAGATTTACTACAATGACAATACCAGGAGGATATACAACTCCGAAAGCACTGCTTGGATATAACTAAAACTGCTGCACTATTTAAAAAAAAAATACTTTGGACACATGCTCATTAGTTTGAGAGATTTGAGAGATATACATCTGGTACTGTACGTATAGAGTTTTACATTATAAACGATGCTCAGATTGTATCCTTTCTTGAAGAACGATGATGGAGAGCAAATCATTCCTTAGATATGTAATGCAAACGATGGTTAATATATAAAGATTTCATGGATTTAACGCTTTCATGAACAAAAAGTAGTTTTTTTTATGTTTTGAAATGGACATTTTACCCAAGTGCAACGGATTGGATTCATCTCGTGATCTCTTTTTCATTAAAGGTATGAAGTCCCAGTTGATTTTTTTGTGTTATTTGCACACCCCACACAAATTAATTAGCCTACTGGTGTTAGAGCATCTAACGTTATAACGTTATCTTAAAAATCACCGTAGATTGACAGTAAAACTTTAGTACTTTCTAATGATATTGTTATCTTTATTAATATTTTAGATAGTATCTAAGATAGATATGCTTGGCGGGCGTGGTTTCAGCAACAAGTCGCATGGGCTCCAACTACATCCCCCCTCTTTGCCCATTTTCAGTTATCCGTGAGCGACGTGCGGTCACGTGCAGCTAAGATGGCCGCGGCCTCATTTACGCGTCAAAACTGCTGTTCAGAACTCTATGGGTGACGTCATGGACAATACGTCCATATTTTTTTACAGTCTATGGTCTATGTCTCTGCGGAACAAAAGAGGGGCGTCTCCCAATTTTGGGGTGTTTTCTAACTGGGAAAGGTGTTATTAACGATCCAGCCAAAAAAGTACGGAAGCCGGGATAGGCGTTTTTTTTTTGTTTTTTTTTTAAGTACGGAAGCCTGAAAGGCCATTCATTATTATTTTATTTTTTTCTTGTTTTCTCATGATCGCAACTACAAACTTTTAATGTTTAGATCACGAGAAACAATTATGTCGAGATAATGAGAAATAAATAAATAAAATATTGCTGCATGCTTGACTTCCGTAACAGGGAAACATGCGTTTTTCCCGAGTGCCTGGCTATATGGAAACATATTACTTTACATATATTTTGAAGAGTATGAACTATTTTACAGGGCCTGTAGCTTATAGCTCGAGAGGGCGAAATGATTTATGCAAGTTTTATGATTAGCCTACTCCGTTTTTTTATTGCTTAGTTATTTATTTATTATTATTGTTATTTTGCATAAACTACAAATAATTCCACGGGATGTAATTGTCACAATTATGGCTACTGTAGTATATATTTTACATAGGCTACACATTTAGTAATTTGTCTGAACTCATCCAATCGGCGTCATTTGAGGTTGGACATGGTCCAGGTAAAACAAATACTAGTTATTGATAGTAAATATTGTTTTTGAACCATACTATAGTGAATAGTAGTATACTGTGTATATTGTAGTATTTACAATACTAAATGCTACAGCATAGGCTGTTTGGTTTTTACTACAGTAAACTGCGTATATTGTAGTATAATATAGTTTAAAGAAAACGAGTATTGGGTAACGTAATTTGTTTATATTACTATAGTTGTTATATTACCAAAGCAATAGAATTACCACAGCAAATTAATTCAAGTACTTTAGTATGGTTCAAAAACACTACAGTATTTACAGTATTTTTCACCGGGGGCTACAAGAATTATCAGTCAAACAGTTTCTTAAAGGTAGATATTTCAATGGCACGCGATCAACAGCCTATTTTCTTTAATCTCTCGCATGCCAAATTTCACGTGCATAGTGTAAACCTTTGTCATTAAAGCTATTAAAGTTACATTAACTACTGCACTGTAGTTAACAGACGAGCAGAGAGAATACGTACAGAATACTGTAGGCTAGTCAGTGCTTGCGATTTATAACTTTAATTTCAAGTGTAATTGTTTTTTATAGGTTATCAACCACACAGAAACACGACTGTCTCAGCGTATATTGTATAAGTATGAGCTTCATGCATTAGATAGCACACGTACGTCGTGCAGACATCTGTGCGACGTCGTCATTTTCGTCTGGAAGACGTATATTTTAGAGCGTTTGCTCATCTGCAATACGTCGCCGAGACGTCCCTGCCAGCTGTTAGAACGACGTCTAGGCGATGTCTATATGACGTTAATAATTTAGAACGTCGGCAATCCGCTCTTTTACAGACGTTTATCAGATGTTTATACGTCTGCAAGACATCTGATTTATGTAGCCCAGACATCGTTTTAAGATATGATTCCTCCCATTAATAAAATTAACCCCCATAAAATCCAGCCACATCCTCACATGATTAAATAACCACGTTCTGAACCTACAATAAAACACGCATTTGTTGATGGTTTTAAAAATATTTATTAGGCAAAAAAAACGTATTATATTGATTACAACTTTTAATTAATTATAAAAACTATATTAACATAACGGCATATTCAAACAAAACAACAATTAAATAAATTAAGAATAAAATTAAATAAACAATTACTCCCTCCCTGGAGCCAAGCGGAGGAAATCTTTTATATATTTTTCCGCCTCTGCTTCTGTTGGTGACGGCAGGACGGGATTCCTCATGGCTGAAGCTGCATGTAAAAAACAAACAAACAAAAACACTTTATTTTTTAAAACGAATAAATCTGCCAAAGAGAGAGCCTATCAGCGAGTTCTCTTCCTGCGAGAGCTATGTGCGCGAGTCTATGTGATGCTGCGTGGAGAAGACACGTGTCCTGACGAGTTGTGAGGGAAAATGTGCTTAAGGTAAGTATAAAACAAATATATTTTAATACTAATCGTGTGGTGTCTGTGATCGGTTATATAATAACCTTGAAATGACGTTATGTTGATTGAGTTGATCATGATAATCACCTAATGAGCGAGTTGTGCCCGTTTCTGTGGTTGGGCAACGACACTTAAAACTGATCGGTTAACCCAAGGTTCGTTAAACAAAGCCATTATATTTGTTAACTATTTTTTAAAATGGCACTTTACTGTTGGTATTACCACATGTTTGATTATGTTTGACTCATGAACATGTTTGCCAAGTACTTATTTAACTTAACGCTGTAACTTTCCGCCATTGGATCTAATGCATGTACGTTACAACGTACCGGTTAACAGTGACCCGACGTTTGTCCTCCTTATCCCCCGCTTGTCACCTCTCCCACACCAGTTCAGTTGGCGGGCGACGTTGGTGCTGAAGACCTTTGTGCAGATTCTCCAGACGGTCTTTTTCATTGTTGGCCCGCCGCTGATGGATAATCTGTTCACCTTCAACAGGTACATTTAAATACGTTTTAGCAAAGAAATGGACCTCTTCTGTGCTGTACTAAACACTAGTACCTGTCAAATGTTTGGAATTAATTAATCTTATGTAATGTTTTTGAAAGTCTGTTTATGTTCACCGATTGCATTGATTTGATACAAAATTTAATCCAACAGCAAACATTTTTGTAATATTCATATGAACTGTTTACTATTTTGAAAAGCAATCCTTGCTTTGCAAAGCTGAATTTTCAGCAGCACATGATACTTCAGAAATCAGTCTAATATGCAGATTTTCTGCTCAAGAAACATTTCTGATTATTATTAATGTTGAAAGCTGTGCTGCTTCATAGTTTTGTGGAAACTGTGATAAACTACCTTTCAAAAGTTTAGGGCAGGAATGGGCAAACTTGGTCCTGGAGGGCCACTGTCCTACAGAGTTTAGCTCAAACCCCAATTAAACACCTGAACCAGCCCATCAAGCTCTAATTAGGCTGGAAGGAAACTTTGAGGCAGGTGTGTTGAGGCAAGCTAGAGCTAAACTTTGCAGGACAGTGGCCCTCCAGGACTGAGTTTGGAGACCCCTGGTTTATGGTGAGTAACAATTTTAATAAGCAAAATCAAAAATGACAAACACATTTATAACATTTCAGAAGATTTACATTTCAAATAAATGCTGTTCATTTGAACTTTGTTCATCAAAGAATCATAAAAAAGAACCGCTGTTTCCTCAAACATGAAGTGGAAAAAAATATTTTAATGTAGATAATAAGAACCATAATCAATAATTGATCCAAGCATAAAAACGGCTTATGAGAATGTCATGTGACACTGAAGACTGGAGTAATGATGTTGAAAATCAAGTTTTGTCAGAATAAATGAAATTTACAAAATATTCAAATAGAAAAATTATTTAAAATAGTAATAATATTTAAAGGAACACTTTTTTTGAAAAAAGGCTCATTTTCCAACTCCCCTAAACTTACCGTTTTCAAATCCACAGGTCACAGGCGCTGCGTAATATCATGAAATGGATTCGAAAACGGTAAAACTCAACTGTTTAACTCTAGGAGAGTTGGAAAATGAGCCTATTTTCAAAAAAAAAGTGGAGTGTTCCTTTAACTGTTAAAGGGTTAGTTTACCCAGAAATGAAAATGCTGTCATGTATTACTCTCCGTCATGCCGTTCCACACCCGTAAGTCCTTCATTAATCTTCAGAACACAAATTAAGATATTTTAGTTGAAATCCGATGACTCTGTGAGGCCTGCATAGGGAGCAATGACATTTCCTCTCTCAAGATCCATTAATGTACTAAAAACACATCTAAATCAGTTCATGTGAGTACATTGGTTCAATATTAATATTATAAAGCCACGAGAATATTTTTGGTGCGCCAAAAAAACAAAATAACTACTTATTTAGTGATGACCGATTTCAAAACACTGCTTCAGGAAGATTCAGAGCACAAATGAATCAGAGTATTAAATCAGCAGTTCGGAGCGCCAAAGTCACGTGATTTCAGCAGTTTGGTAGTTTGACGCACGATCCGAATCATGATTCGACACCCTGATTCATAACGCTCCGATGCTTCCTGAAGCAGTGTTTGACATCGGCCATCACTATATAAGTCGTTATTTTTATTTTTTTTGGCGCTCCAAAAATATTCTTGTCGCTTTATAATATTAATATTGAACCACTGTACTCACATGAACTGATTTAAATATGTTTTTAGTACATTAATGGATCTTGAGAGAGGAAATGTCAATGCTATGAAGGCCTCACGGAGCTATCGGATTTCAACAAAAATATTTTTATTTGTGTTCTGAAGATTAATGAAGGTCTTACAGGTGTGGAACGGCATGAGGGTGAGTAATTAATGACAGAATTTTCATTTTTGGGTGAACTAACCCTTTAATGTTTTCAATCTTGATTTCAAACTTTTGGCAAGTAGCATATAAACACACACACTACATTTCTTTAGTAGTTGTAGGTTGACAATTCCATTTCTTACCATTCTCTGCATAAACCTCTGTCTGACAGACTTTGCTCCAGCCGGTCTAGATCCTCAGTGGATGCAAGAGGAAAGATGCCATCTTCCTCATCATTTTGCTCTGCCACTGGGGGTAAAAAGCGCCTGTTTCCCACTAGAGACTGGACCAGTGAAGTCAGGTGGTTGATCTTCATGTCCATTTTCTCTAGTGTTTCTAGAATGGCCCTTTCTACAGCTGCAGTACAGAAGAACATTTAATTTGGCATGTAGTTTTAATTAATAAAATAATGCATTTTACCTTTTTTTTTTTTTTTTTAAGTTGATAAATAACAAATAACTTACATGTACATTGATTTGGAACCAGACGCAAGACTGGATTTTCCTGTCTCACACCAGAAGTACCTGTAAGTAAAAATTTACTGTGAGGTTTTCAATGTTTTGTGACAATGTTTTCATTGTCATGTGTGCCTCTGACTTGGTGGATGTTACCAAGAACATATCTGGGTTACATTTCACTCTAAATAATGTGACATTTTCATGAAATGACCCCCACTCTTAATACATTTTTTGTTTGTTTGTTTGTTTCACTCTTTTACCTGGATTGGTGAAAGGGTTAGTTCACCCAAAATGAAAATCATGTCCTCAATTACTCACCCTCATGACATCCAAACCCGTAAGACCTTTGTTCATCTTCAGAACACAAATTAAGATATTTTTGATGAAATCTGAGGGCTGTCAGTTCCTTCAATACTGCCTTTGCTATGAACACTTTGACTCCTCAGAAAGTTTATAAAGAGATCAGAAAAATTCATATGGATTAGTTATCAGTCTGAAGACTTGATTGCTTTATGATGAACAGATTCAATTTAGGTTTTTACTCACATGTAAACATTGATCATTGATCTTACCAGTGCTGATGCCGCTCTGTCTCCTATTGCGGCCTTTGATTCTGAAATTAGCTTGCTGATGATCAATAAAATGCAGCTCATATATTTTTCTTTCATTGACGTATAATACATTAAATATGCATATAGCATGGGAATTGAAGATCGGGTTTATATCCGTTTTGCAGTGACACATTTATGTGGCCAAGAGTAAATTAAATCGTCCAATCTGTAAAAACGCATGAAGTGACCAGATGTAAATGGGCCCTTTATGATCGTTTTGAAGTGTCAGATGCAAAGACCATCAATGGAGGAACTGACATCTCTCAAATTTTATCAAAAATATCTTAATTTGTGTACTGAACGAAGGTCTTACAGGTGTGGAACAACATGAGGGTGAGTAATAAATGACAAATCTCATTTTGGGGTGAACTAACCCTTTAAGAGACACACTGGAGCTGAAAATGGGGGAGTTGGAAAGTAAAAACTATCAGCCTCAGCTTACTTTAAGTTTTCATGATAGCATAAAACAATATATGTACAAAAGTACTTTGTAGGTAACATACTCTGTTCTCTTCCTTGGTGGTCACCTGAGGGTCTCAGGACAGAAAAGGTGTGCTCTATGGATTTAACAGATGTAATTATAAGTATTAGATTATTTAAATGTTGTGAATGTGTTTGATTTCCTCAGGCCTAATTAATGCTCTTGTACCTTGTGTGTTAGGTGGATCAACACCATAGCCGGCTCCGTGATGGTCTGCCTGAGAGATGCCCAGTGTCGCTGAGAAAGGTGGAGCAGGTAAGATTTGCTTGTTACCAACACAAGTTAACAAACACTAATATTTTAACAGAAAAGCATAACACAGATTTTGGTTCACTTCTTATAATAACAGTATGGTTAATTTATTCATTATTACACTGGCATTACCAACAATCTCCAGTCAGTAAATCAGTTTGAGTACATTAAGGACTCTAATGTAGTTTTCACACTGGGGATGTGTTGTAGTCCATATTTGAGTGTGATTTATTCCTGGCCCCCCCTGCAGCTTTGGTCTGGTCTAGGGTACGGTACGTACTGTGATACTCATGGTGTACTGAACGTACCCCTGTCCATTCTCAAAATTCAAACAAAAACGTCCATTTTTACGCTCCTTGATATGTCATGACAGATCTCTGTACAGGTGTGAGAGAGGGCATTTCAAACAAAAATAATATTTGAAGATCACTGGGAATTATTCAAATATTATTCGAAAATCGCACCCATCCCCTGCATACACACATGCATGTAGGCCTACTATAATACACTACACACAGAGGGAGGGAAAGAGACAATTCATTGGGGAATAGGCTGTCTTAACCTAAGCCATAGAATGATTAACTAATGACTAAACGCGTTATAACAGAACAGGCGTTGTGAACAGCCTGAATCACAGCACTTGTGTAAACATTGATTTTAACGTCTCTGTTACGTGCCACGCTAGTCTACAGTTTGTGTGTAAGACAACGTGATTGACAGCTTGTAGGTGCGTTATTGGCAGCATGCGCCACCCTCTGTTTACATGAACATATCACCATTGAGGATTTTTTAAAGATGAAAATCGCACAACCTGTTCAATATTCTATAATTAAATCAACAAATCGATTATTCGAAAATCGTGAGACATCCCTATTCTGTAGTCAATACGACTACAGTGCTTCAACCTTAAAGGATTAATTCACCCAAAAGTGGAAATTCTGTCATTAATCACTCACCCTCATGTCGTTCCACACCCGTAAGACCTTCATTCATCTTCAGAACACAAATTAAGATATTTTAGTTGAAATCCGATAGCTCCTTGAGGCATCCATAGAGAGCAATGGACACTTCCTCTCTCAAGATCCATAAAGGTACTAAAAACACATTTAAATCAGTTCATGTGAGTACAGTGGTTCAATATTAATATTATAAAACGACGAGAATATTTTTGGTGCGGCAAAAAAAAAAAAAGACTTATTTAGTGATGGCCGATTTCAAAACACTGATTCATGAAGCTTCGGAGCGTTATGAATCTTTTGTGTCGAATCATGATTCGGATCGCGGTTCAAACCCGCCAAACTGCTGAAATCACGTGACTTTGGCGCTCCGAACTGCAGATTCGACACACAGATTCATAACGCTCCGATGCTTCATGAAGCAGTGTTTTGAAATCGGCCATCACTATATAAGTTATTTATTTATTTTTTGGCGCACCAAAAATATTCTCGTCGTTTTATAATATTAATATTAAACCAGTGTATGCACATGAACTGATTTAAATATGTTTATAGTACATTAATGGATCTTGAGAGAGGAAGTGACATTTACTCCCTATGGAGGCCTCACGGAGCCATCGGATTTCAACTAAAATATCTTAATTTGTGTTCTGAAGATTAATGAAGGTCTTACGGGTGTGGAACGACATGAGGGTGAGTAATTCATGACAGAATTTTCATTTTTGGGTGAACTAACCCTTTAATGTTATGAAGGGACAAGAATACTTTTTGTGCGCAAAACCAAAACAAAAATAGTGACTTTATTTAAAGGTGCCCAAGAACGTTCTTTCACAAGATGTAATATAAGTCTAAGGTGTCTCCTGAATGTGTCTGTGAAGTTTCAGCTCAAAATACCCCATAGATTTTTTTAAATTAATTTTTTTAACTGCCTATTTTGGGGCATCATTAACAATGCACTGATTTACACTCGACGCCGCCCCTTTAAGACGCGTGCTTCCTGCCACACGAGCTGTCAACTATATTACAGCGCATTTACAAAGTTCACACAGCTAATATAACCCTCAAATGGATCTTTACAAGATGTTCGTCATGCATGCTGTATGCATGCTTCGAATTATGTGAGTAAATTATTTATTTGGATGTTAAAAGTTTTATTCTGAGTGAATCTGAGGCTGGGCTCCGTGGCTAACGGCTATTGCTACACTGTTGGAGAAATTTATAAAGAATGAAGTTGTGTTTATGAATTATACAGACTGCAAGTGTTTAAAAAATGAAAATAACGACAGTCTTGTCTCCGTGAATACAGTAAGAAACGATGGTAACTTTAACCTCATTTAACAGTACATTAGCAACATGCTAACGAAACATTTAGAAAGACAATTTACAAATATCACAAAAAATATCATGATATCATGGATCATGTCAGTTATTATTGCTCCATCTGCCATTTTTCGCTGTTGTCCTTGCTTGCTTGCTAGTCTGATGATTCGGCTGTGTGCAGCTCCAGACGTTAACTGGCTGCCCTTGTGTAATCCCTTTGATAATTGATGGGAACGTGGGCTGGTATTATGCAAATATTGGGGCGTTCACCCCGACTGTTACGTAACAGTCGGTGTTATGTTGAGATTCGCCTGTTCTTCGGAGGTCGTTTAAACAAATGAGATTTATATAAGAAGGAGGAAACAATGGGGTTTGAGACTCACTGTATGTCTTTTCCATGTAATGAACTCTTGTTATTTAACTATGCCAGGGTAAATTCAATTTTTGAATCAAGGGCACCTTTAACAATTTGAACTGTTGTCATACGGAGTTGATGTAGTGCAGTCTTCCATGTTTATGTCCGAACACCAGCTCAGTATTGGCTGAATCCTGTGTCGGCATCACACGCATCCATCGTTGTGCTCACGTGTACAGCTTCAGCCAGTACTGTTTTTATTTTCGTTTTGCGCTCAAAAAATATTCGTATCGCTTCATAACATTAAGGTTGAACCACTGCAGTCAGGTTGACTATTTTAACTATGTCTTGACTACCTTGACTACAGACATCAAAAGGTGCAATGATGTTGCTGCCTATGTGTGGTTCAGGAACCAATGGATTTCATCAACAATATCTTAATTTGTGTTCTGAAGATGAACGAAGGTCTTATGGGTTTCGGCTGACATGAGGGTGAGTACTTGATGACAGAAACTTCACTTTTGGGTGAACTAACCCTTTAATAAATCATTGTGAATTCATTGAGTTTTGTTAGTTTTCAGCTCACATTCTGACAATCAAGCATCTGAGGCAGCGTTTGTGACGCGTTGTATTAGTAGTTATATTTGATTATTAAAATAAGTGATTTAATAAATGATCAATCACATCAACTCATTTTACAATCCTATTAGCCCTTTATTTAGATTAAAAAGCGGCATGTGCACTCCCTGTCATGCTGTTGGCTATATGCCACTGCAGTAAACGCATATCACAGTATTAAGGCTAATGATTAATCTATCAGTTCATTTAAATGATCAGTCTTGGGTATTTGTGTAAATTGACATCCCTAATTACGACTTACAGTGCATCCAGAAAGTATTCACAGCGCTTCACTTTTTCCACATTTTGTGTTACAGCCTTATTCCAAAAGTGATTAAAACAATACCCCACCATGACAATGTGAAAGAAGTTTGTTTGAAATCTTTTCAAATATATTAAAAATAAAAAAATTAAAACAAATCTCATGTACATAAGTATACACAGCCTTTGCTCACTACTTTGTTATAGCACCTTTGGCACCAATTACAGCCTCAAGTCTTTTTGAGTATGATGCGGTAAGCTTGGCACACCTATTTTTGGGCAGTTTTTTCATCTTTGCAGGACCTCTCAAGCTCCACCAGAGAAATGCTGGAGCTCTGTCAGAGTGACCATTGGGTTCTTTGTCACCTCCCTGACTAAGGCCACATTCACACTGTCAGTTTTTGGGATTGACAATCGCATTTACTTACAGGTGTCAGTCTTAAAGTCTCATTCACACAGCAACTTACAGTAGCGTCTGGAACACAGTAGCGTCTGTATGAACGTCCAACGAGAGTCAAGCCCATATTCTCTTACTAGTAACCATAACAACAGTGACCAACATAACATTAAAGATGGCGACGTCCATAAAACTGAAAAGTATTATCACTTTTGACGTGACGAGACTAATTGAAGCGCAAGTTCACCCATCAAACATGGATGCAAACTCCTCACCTTTCAGTGACAACTCACCTTTTTGAGATTAAAATAGGTCAATTATGGGATTTGCATAGATCCAATGAGAAAGTGTTTTTATGGAGGTGAGGGGGTGGGGTCTTACAAGGGTACTTGGTGGTTTCAATAAGTACTGTACATTGTTTCCTTTACTCTTACTTTAAAAACTAATGTCTTTTAAAGGGGAATATTTTATGTATTTGAGGTCTGAGATGTGGGAACGGTGAAGAGAGAGAGAGGGCAAACAGTTTGCAGTTTAGCTCAGTATTGCCGTCTATTCAGCCAGTATTGTCTTAAATATTCTGCATTACAGTTTTGAATATATACGGTATTAAAAATAAATCAGGCACATATAAATGTCCGGAAACACGACTTCTGCTGCATGTCAATATCCATGGATTAGGTTTTTGACAAGTTGTAAGGAACACTTTCGAGCCCAACTTTAGTGTAATTGTTAGTTTTACTTGCGTTTTCGGAGTTTCCTCTGTTAAATCCAGTCACGCAGAAGGTTCTTTTGCCACTCAGTCCAGCTGAGGGAGCGCGTTCCAGCGGGAAAGTCACGTTGATGCATACCCTGTTGGGGATTGCCCCACTGAATGCCGGTTCTTTAATGTTCTTAACCACTTCAGCACTCTGATCAGGGAGTAGGAGTCATCACATCTTTTCCACCTTTTATTTTGTGCAGGGTTTCACCATATACACATTATGCATTGGAGGTAGTTTCTGCAATTAGTAAATAAATAAACAGTAGTAAATAACTAAATATCAAACAGAAATATTCACATAATGTTGTATAAACGAGTAAACTATAAATTAACAAATATAAAAGCTCTTAAAGTGTGATTAGCAGAATAACAATCAAGTAAACAGAATATATAAGAGCATATAAATAACTTGAGAGACATCAACAGCGTCCTCATTGTTTTAAAGTATAACAAATATAGAATATATAGAATCATAAACATACTTAAACGAAGTATGGTCATAGCAATACAAGCCGCGATGCTAACGGCACTTTCACGTGCGTTTCACATGACCAACGAATAATCAATGATCGCAAAACACCCGCGGCTTAATGTTAGAGATCGTCTCAGTATTATAAACATCCAGTATGACAAACATAAAGTCAGGAAATAAACTTACTTTGTCAATAACTTTGTCCTGCAATCAAAGATGATGCACGGGTGGAAAATGCGTCATATACTGATGGCTCCGTATGCGCAACGGAGTATGCGTCACTTACGCCAAAACTGTATTCACTACGACTTGCGTAACACGTCATTTTCATATGTAGAATAATTACTACAAACCCTTAACTGATTGAGAACACAGCAGCAGATAATACAGAAAAAAACATAATATAAAGAATTCACAACAGCCGCCCCCACATTTGAGCAGCAAATGTGCAAGTTAAGAGAATTCTTTAAGAGTCTTCATTGATATCCTTAAGAGCAGGCAAAGGAATAAGGCGAACAACTGGCCAGGTGTACACTTTGCCTTTAACGATGACATCTGCTGTTCTTACACATCCATCATTACTGACCACAGTCTTAGTAACTTTACCAATAGGCCACTGAGCCCTAGGAAGTTGTGGATCAATTATCAAGACCACTGAGCCTACTGTCAGAGTATCTGATGGTTTGTGCCATTTCTGGCGTGTCTGAAGTGTGGGTAAGTAGTTCCTTGTAAATTGAGTCCAAAATTGGTCCACCAGATTTTGACAATGACGCCATCTACGTCGCCCCATTTCCTCTGAGGCATATGCCACCTGTGGAAGTGATGCATCCCGCCGCCCCATGAGGAGAAGATTTGGTGTAATGGCGTCAAGATCTGCAATGTCTGCGGAGACGTATCCAAGGGGTTTTGAATTCAAAATGCCCTCTACCTCTACCAAGACTGTAGATAGGACAATCTTCAGAAACCGACTGACCTCCAATTGCCACCTGGAGAGCGGCTTTAATAGAGCGGACCTCTCGCTCCCAAACCCCACCAAAATGGGGAGCATTAGGTGGATTGAACTTGAAGAGGATCTGGTGATCAGCTAACTGTTCTTTTAATTGGGATTCCATGGCTGCAAAGGCTTCTCGCAGTTCTCGTTCAGCACCACGAAAGTTTGTGCCACAATCTGACCTGATCTCCTTTGGCCTGCCACGCCTGGCTATGAATCGTCGAAGAGCAAGCAAGAAAGCATCCACATCCATGGAGTTGAGAAGCTCTATGTGGACAGCTCTTGTGGTGAGGCATTTGAAAATTACACCCCAACGTTTCTCGATCCTTCTGCCTATCTTGACATGATAAGGGCCGAAACAGTCTACTCCTGTTGAATAAAATGGTGGAGAGAGAAGCCTGAGCCGCTCTGGTGGCAAGTCCGCCATCTGTGGTACCTTAGGCTGAGCTCTCCATCGTTGACAGGATGAGCAGATAAGCTGATGGTGTTTAACAGCTTGGCGTCCTCGCAAGACCCAGTATTGCCTCCGTATTTCTGCATACAGCCGTTCTGTACCTGGGTGCAACAAGCGTTCCGTCAAAGTCTTTAATGAGAAGCTTCGTTGCTGGATGCCGTGGATCTAGCACTATGGGGAGAATCTGTTCAACGTTTGGGCTCTCCAGTCTTCGTAATCGTCCTCCAACTCTGAGTACATTAGTCACTGGATCCCACTCTGGAGCAAGACACGCAAGCCGACTGTGATGTGGTATAGGTTTTTGTGTTTTGAGGGCCGCTATCTCCTCAGGAAAGCTCTGAGCTTGACACTCTCTCAGCAGTACCAATTCTGCTTCACGATGGGTGTCTGCTGAATCATCCATTACCTTTTGACATAGTCGTCGGGTTGCCTCCACTAGCTCTTTCCATGTACTGAACTGAGTGGCATCAGGACAGTCATGATCTGATTCCACAGTGGTTAGGCAGCAGATAGTAAGACTTTTCAGTTCAGGTAACTCTTCTGACTGTGGCTGATTAGGTCTCTTCGGCCAGTGGGCAGAACTCCGTTTTAGAAATGTTGGCCCTCACTCCAGTGGCCAGGCACAGTGAAACTTGAATGTGGTTTACCTCTTGTGATAACGTCTGCCGGGTTTTGCTGTGTGTCTACATAATGCCAGGTACTGTGCTCTGTCAACTCCTGTATTTCGGAGACTCGTGTTCCAACAAAGACTTTGAATCTACAGGAGTCAGACTGAAGCCACTCCAGCACAGTTGTAGAATCTGTCCACAGAATGGTCTGTTGGATAGTGAGAGTTATCTCATCTCTCAAAAGCTTTGCTAGTTGTGCTCCCGCTAATGCTGCACAGAGTTCCAATCGAGGCATGGACTGTTGCCTCCTGGGTGCCACTCGTGATCTGGCCATCACAAAGGATGTATGAACGACATCTCCTGTGTACTCTACTAAATAAGCCACAGCCCCATATGCTCGTTCAGATGCGTCACAAAACACATGGAGGTCGTACTTCCGTTGTGCATCATTAGGAACCGATGAGTAACAGCGAGGAATTGTTATGGTGCTGAGACACTGCAGCTCACTTTCCCATGTATTCCAAGCAGCACGAAGGTCGGGCGGCAAGTTTGGGTCATCCTCAATCTCTTTTTTTAGACCATAGTTGTTGAATGAGCACCTTTGCTCGCGTGGTAAACGGCACGATGAAGCCCAAGGGATCATACTGTGTTGCTAGCACCTGATAGGCCGTTCTCATTGTTAGTGCGGCATGTTCAATGGGACGATAGTGGTATCCTAGTGTATCAGCAGCACAATTCCACCTAAGGCCCAGAGTTGGCTCCATTGGATCAGTCCTGTTCTGCCCAAGCCACTGTTCTGCAGCCAAGGACCTTGCTTCCGTAGGTAGATGTGATATTACTGATGGCTGGTTGCAAGCCCATTGTCTGAGGTCAAATCCACCGGATGCCAGCAGATTGCGCAGGTGATCAACTGTCAGTTTGGCCTCTGATATGGTTGGAAAGCTTTCCAGATAATTGTCCACATAAAAACTCTGCTGCACTGTTTTCAGAGCACATGGGTTACTGTCTTGGTTATTGCGAGCATGCTGTTGCACAGCAAAAATGGCACAACATGGGCTGCTGGTTGTGCCAAACGGCAAAACTTGCCATTCGTAAACATCTGGACAGTTCTCATAGTGCAAATCTCGCCAGATGAAGCGGAGCAGAGGTCTGTCCTCAGGCAACAAGCGGACCTGATGGAACATTCCACGAATATCCGCACTTACAGCCACTTGATGTTGTCTGAATCTTAAGAGGACGCCCAACAATGATGGGCCAAGAGCAGGCCCTGGCAGAAGCTGATCATTCAGAGACAGACCTTGATACCTGAATGAGCAATTGAAGACCAGTCTTGGTTTATCATTGTGGCACACCAGGTGGTGGGGAATGTACCAGGCCTCCTCTGACTCTGTAACTTCTTCAGGTTGGAGCTTAGTAACATAACCTGCCTTGATGAGTTTATTGATCTCACCAGAGTAGATGGAAGCTTTCTCTGGGTCTCCCTTAAGTTTCCTCTCTGTACTCCTCAGACTGGGCATGCCTGATTGAATCGGGCTGATGAGTTTTGCAGCACCAGGTTTACGCAAGAGGGGTGTGGCATAACGTTGAACTCCTTCCACCATAACCCTTTGCGTTCTGCTTTCGAGAAGTTTAATTGCTTCTTGATCTTCCCTGGATCGAACCACCAGTTTTTCATTCCGATAAGGCAGGACGTCAAGTTGCCATAACTTCTCAACATTATGATAGAGCAAGTCATTGGGACAAGCAGTTGACATGAAAAGACATTGCTGTACTGAGTTGAGGCTTGGTGTGCTCTCCTCAGCCCCCTGTAGGGCCCACCCAAGGGCTGTGTGCACTGCAGCTGGACCACCTTTAGTTCCTTGACGGACTGGCTTATCTGCTGTGATAAGATGGACATGGTCTGATCCTATCAGTACCAGTGGACGCACATTGTGGAAGGACTGTAAAGGAAGCCCTCTGAGGTGAGCATACCGTTTCTGAAGTCTCTGCACGGGATATGATTGCTCTACTAAGTCCAGACCCGAAGCTGTGAAGGCCCCAAGTATCTGGAAGCGCCTCTTTGGTTCACTCTTTGGAGAGATTTCCAGGTTTATCTTGGACCCAGAAAGGTGAGTGATGTCAGATCGTACTGTGCGTAGAGCTAGTGTTTCTGGTTCACCCTCCAACTGTAGCCTTTGGACAGCTATCGGTAAGATCATGGTGCGCTGTGCTCCATCGTCTAGTACAGCATAAGTCTCCACAGAATTGAACTTACTGTGTAACAGCACTGGTACCACTTTGAGAAGCACTCTGCATGTCGCACTAGCTGGTGTGAGGTAAATGCGACTCTCTGATGTACTTGAGCTGTTCGCTGGATCATCGCGTGCTATACGGTGAAGCACTTGAAGATGTATTCCACCACAGTCACTGCATGGCTTTTTGAGGTTGCACATCTCTGGTACATGCAATCGTGCACATCGCCAGCATCTTTTTCCATCAGATATCCACTTCTGCAGGTCAGCAACCGACTGCTCTTTGAGGTTATCACAGCGTGTAATGTAGTGCTCTTTACTGTTGCAAAAGAGGCAGTGTACCTTGAATGTTTTCTTTTGCTTGGGTTCTTTGGGACGAGTAGAAAGCACAGTCTCGGCAGGGGATGCACCATGATAAAGAACCTAGACTTGGTCCCTTTATTTTAGCTGAGGATTTCGCTTTACTAACACCTGGAAGTTTCTCATGCTGGTAGCGCTGTACTAATCGAATAGACAGTCTCTGCTGTTGTGCTTTGACTTGCAGCCACCCAGCGAAGTCCTGCAGATTATAGGGGTTAAGATTTATGGAGTTGAGCTTTCCCTGCTGTTGAAGGAACTCAATGAAGCCATCCCGCAGATACTTTGGCAGCTTGCTAAGTAGGCGGTCTACGTGTGAGCAGCAATTAAGCTCCATCCCTCTGGGTCCCTCTAGGGACAGCAGCATACTGACTAGGAGATGGACACGCAAAGCAAAGCTCTGAAAGCTGTGGCTATCATTGGGCTTGACATCTGGTGATGTGAGGATGGCAGCTATCTCACTTTGAGCCAGTTGATGCGGCTGACCATACTGCAGTTGAAGTGCTTGCATAGCTGCTGAATACGGATAGGGATGATGCCGGCATGACTGCCCTATCATTTGAGCTTCAGGCAGTTTCAGATGTTCCAACAGTACATGGTATTTATATTTCTCTGATAACTCTGGGTAAGGCTCAAGCAAGTTGTCCAATGCCAGCTTCATATTAGCAAATTCCTTCTCACTGTCACTTGTGAAGTCTGGAATTTTAGGTTTAGGGGGGCTATACAATGTCCGTTGCGGTATACTGCCACCCTGCGGAGCTACAGTCCGGTTTGGTATCAGCTGTGGAGGAGCGACAACTGCTGCAGTGTTCACTGAAGGGACAAACCCAGGTATCACGTTTTGAGATGATAATGCTGATGACATCATTGTTTGGTAAGGAGGGACACAACTGAATGAGGTAGGTTCATTCACCAGCTGCATCTGCGTATGTGGCTTTGCAAGATAGCCATGAGGTACTGTAGGATGTTGATAGGCAGGTGCTGACGCAATCAGCTGCTGCGGCTGGAATGAATGTTCGGCATCATGAGTTACAGCTCGTTCTTGACTGAGCGGAAGCGTGAGAGAATGGGTGGGAACAGGCTGAAATAGTGGTTGCAGTGACAGATGTGAGACAGGAGATGCCACGCCAGAGGAGATAGGGGAATATGTTGAACCCGTAGTTCTTGGCTGATGTGGATGAATGGGAGTGAATCCAAGGCTGCGACTCTCCAGCCCCGCTTTAGGAATAGCACCTGTTTTAACTGACTTTTCCTCATGTCTCACCGATGTGCATTCAGCTTGTTTCCCAGCATGTGATGCAGGGTCATATGAATGTGAGGGAAGAGGGCTTGATGAATTAGAAGGTGCTGGAGATGATTGTGGCGATACAGCCTGTACTGGTTCATTGTCCTTATCTTCCTGTTCCTCCCTCAAGAACGTTTTAATGTGTTCCATCATCTCGCTTCGGCGGTGCTTACGTTTCTTAAGCTGATCTAATTTTCTGAGAAGACTGTCCATTTCAACATTCTCCTCTTTCTCCCTCTCGTTCATAGACTCCATGAGTTTTGTCAATGAGTCCATACTCAATACATCTGCTTGACTCGGACTGGGCGTGATTCGATGTCCACCTTGACTGGTGACTGCATCTGCTTGACTAGTATACACTGCGGCTGCTGCTCCTCTCTGCTGCTCTGACTCCCTCTGAACAGGACTGGAGGAAAGGGCAGGTCGGTGATGGAAGTCAAGGATGTAATCTTCAAAGCGCTTGGGGGTCTGACATCGCCGTGAGGGTCTTGCTTGAGTATCAGTATGGGAAGCGGATGATGGTTTGCCATCTGATGACATTCTGATGCAGTCAAGGATCCGGCTCGAAGGACCATTTGTTGGGGATTGCCCCACTGAATGCCGGTTCTTTAATGTTCTTAACCACTTCAGCACTCTGATCAGGGAGTAGGAGTCATCACATCTTTTCCACCTTTTATTTTGTGCAGGGTTTCACCATATACACATTATGCATTGGAGGTAGTTTCTGCAATTAGTAAATAAATAAACAGTAGTAAATAACTAAATATCAAACAGAAATATTCACATAATGTTGTATAAACGAGTAAACTATAAATTAACAAATATAAAAGCTCTTAAAGTGTGATTAGCAGAATAACAATCAAGTAAACAGAATATATAAGAGCATATAAATAACTTGAGATACATCAACAGCGTCCTCATTGTTTTAAAGTATAACAAATATAGAATATATAGAATCATAAACATACTTAAACGAAGTATGGTCATAGCAATACAAGCCGCGATGCTAACGGCACTTTCACGTGCGTTTCACATGACCAACGAATAATCAATGATCGCAAAACACCCGCGGCTTAATGTTAGAGATCGTCTCAGTATTATAAACATCCAGTATGACAAACATAAAGTCAGGAAATAAACTTACTTTGTCAATAACTTTGTCCTGCAATCAAAGATGATGCACGGGTGGAAAATGCGTCATATACTGACGGCTCCGTATGCGCAACGGAGTATGCGTCACTTACGCCAAAACTGTATTCACTACGACTTGCGTAACACGTCATTTTCATATGTAGAATAATTACTACAAACCCTTAACTGATTCAGAACACAGCAGCAGATAATACAGAAAAAAACATAATATAAAGAATTCACAACATACCCTCTATACTTAAGCACGTGGTTTTTTTTTTTTTTTTTTTTTAATAAATTTGCAAAGATTTCAAACAAACATCTTTCATGTTGTCACTATGGGTATTGTTTGTAGAATTTTTGAGGGGGAAAAAATGTATTTAATCCTTTTTGGAATAAGGCTGTAACTGAGAATACTTTCTGGATGTATTATATATCTGCACTACCTGATGGGTAACACTTTACTTGAAGGGGTGTGCATAAGACTGACATGACATCTTCATAATCATGACATGACACATGTCATGAATATGAAGGAGGTTTTATGCATGTTTATGACAACTGTCATTAAGTGTCATTCGCTCAATTATGTCATTTTTAATGCAAAGATGACATTGTTTGAGATGTCCGAGTTATGACAACTTGACATAAACTAATACATCATAACCTGTCAGTGTCTTTGTCATGACAACTTGACATCATTTAGCTTTATGGGTTAACATTACATTAAACTGTCATGTGGTTGGTTTTGACATTGGCTGTCATGAGGCCATTATAATAGTGTCATAAATATGTATCTTGAGCTCAAGTACAGTGGTACAAATTGAACTTGTCATTACAATGTCATTAAGTGACAACTCTGACAAATAATTTTATAACAGCGTCATGACTATTTTTCATTTCATGTTGTTTTTTTTTGTTTTGTTTTGTTTTTTTTTAAGTTTCCTCCAACAGAAGGTCAGATAATAGACAATTTCAAATTTCGTAAAAAAGATGACACTGTTATAAAATAATGGTAACACTTTATTTTAGGGTCTTTTAACTAGTTGCTTATTACTATTAGCATTCATATGGCTAAAATATTGGCTATTTATTAGTACTTATAATGCACATATTAATGCCTTATTCTGCATGATCTTATTCTACATTCTTAATCCTACCCAATACCTAAACCTAACAATTAACTATAATAAGCAGTAAATTAAGAATTTATTGAGGGAAAAGTCATAGTTAATCGTTTATATATGTGTTCCCTATACTGAAATGTTACCAAAATAATGTAATGTTAACCCATAAAGCTAAGTAGTTTTTTTTTTAAGTTTGATAATTAATCTGCTATGTCATGTTTATGACAGGTTATGATGTTTTGCTAATGTCAAGTTGTCATGACAAAGACACTGACAGGTTATGATGTGTTGGTTTATGTCAAGTTGTCATAACAAAGACATCTCAAACAATGTCATCTTTGCATTAAAAATGACATAATTGAGCGAATGACATTTAATGACAGTTGTCATAAACATGCATAAAAACCTCCTTCATATTCATGACACGTGTCATGTCAAGATTATGAAGGTGTCATGTCAGTCTTATGCACACCCCTTCAAGTAAAGTGTTACCAAATGATGTGAATGCACAAGTGAACTTGAGTGTGCTGTTGTTTCTTCTTTTGTTTTATTTATTTTCATTATTTTTTTTCTTACTCTGTGTTCTTCCTTGGTGGTCACAATCACCTGAGGGTCTCAGGACAGAAAAGGTGTGCTCTGTGGATTTGAAAAGAGAATGTAATAAACAGTTTTAGATTTTGTTGAAGTTGAAATGTTTTTGGTTTTTTCCTCCCTATTCTATTGTAATTAATGCTCTTGTACCTTGTGTGTTAGGTGGATCAACACCATAGCCGGCTCCGTGACGGTCTGCCTGAGGGATGCCGAGTGTCGCTGAGAAAGGTGGAGAAGGTAAGATTTGCTTATCAACACAAGTAAACACACAGAAAAATGTGTTGCTAATTGAAATTTTAGGAAAGAATAAAACCAAAGAATTACATGAATTACAACTAGAGATACACCGATGTATCAGCCAATACAAGCAATTATTTCTGTTATCAGCTGATTGTTTAGAAACTGCTGATATTCAGGACAGTTTATATGTTCTCAATCAAAACGGGCTGGAAAAAAGTGTTTAGACGGCAAATCTTGCTGTGTGTGTGAAGAAAATCAAAATTAACACAACAAACGCATTAACAGTTAAAAATAGGGGTGTAACGATAGATCGTATATATATATATATATATATATATATATATATATATATATATATATATATATATATATATATATATATATATATATATATATATATATAAAACGCGATGATATGTATCGGTGATATGATTCGATATGATCCGTGATATAGGCCCGGTTTCACAGACAGGGCTTAGGCTAAGCCAGGATTAGGCCTTAGTTATATATCTTATAACTTATATCCTAGTTCAATTAGGATATTTAAGTAGCTTTTATAAATGTACACTAGAAAAAAAAACATTACTGGTGTGCATCTCCTTAGCTGTTATAAATTCACTGAAAACCACAGCTTCTTGGGGCTTATTGCTTTATTACAACTCTGTAATAGCGATCAAATGTAACTTACTCTGTGTTCTTCCTTGGTGCTCACCTGAGGGTCTCAGGACAGAAAAGGTGTGCTCTATGGATAGAAAAGATCATCTAATATTATGCTGTTTAAAATTCTGTATAGTGCTCTAAATAGCTTCTCTTGTTTCCTCCTCCTTATTGTAATTAATGCTCTTGTACCTTGTGTGTTAGGTGGATGAACACTCCAGCCGGCTCCGTGATGGTCTGCCTGAGAGATGCCTACAGTCGCTGAGAAAATTGGAGTGGGTAAGTTGCATTTATTACATTTGCAAATTAACAGTACATTGCAATTGCAATTTGAACTGTTTTTTTTTTTTTTTTTTTTTTCTATTAACTTGATTCTATTTGGGTGAGGGGTGTAAAATTTACTTAAGTGAATTTATGTGCATTTATCTTACTCTGCGTTCTTCCAAGGTGGTCCCCTGAGGGTCTCATGACAGAAAAGGTGTGGTCTATGGTTTGAACGCAAAATATTATGTTATTTAGTTTTAGATTGTTTAAACGCTGTGAATGTGTTTCTGATTTCCTCATCCCTGATTGTGCTCTTGTACCTTGTGTGTTAGGTGGATCAATACTCCAACCGTCTCCGTGATGGTCTGGCTGAGAAACACGCACTGGAGCTGCAAAAGATGGAGTGTGTAAGTTGCACATGTAATTGTGAGGTTACTGTTCCTCCATCATCAGGGCATTTCCCCATAACTTACACACTTTAAAGATGATAAACATAATTGTAAAAGTAATGCATATGAAGTTTCTCTATGTATTGATAGCCTCCACTCCAATATTACTGCTACGCAAGACTTGATAGAGAACTCTGTATTTGCACGTTGTCTGAAATAAGTGTGTGCACGCTCTCACAGCACGCGCAAGTTTTCTTTTGCGTCTTGCTCTTGAATATTTAAATTAGCCAGGCTTAAATGAGTTTAGTTTAAACACACAGATAGCAATGTGTGCTGTTCAGGTCTCACCTGCGCTCACATCAACACCCGGGTGATAACAGTGTAAATGACTAGACATTAGAGCATACAGCACTAGCATTGAACAAAGTTTACACTGAGTGACTGTTTTGTCCACGCTTTCTGATTATCGTTGTAACATTTTTAGAAGCCAGAATGCGCATCCATCGACTGAAATATACATGATCTGAACTCTGTCCGTCTTCCACGTTGCTATTTTAAACAAACCATATTAGCCTATAGATGGGTCGTTTTTCGAGATGGACCGGGGTGCAAGTGCGTGCCGAACTGTAAGTGGAGAACGGTACTTTTTTTCTTTTTCTTTTTTTTACCGAGAACCGTTGCACCCCTACTGTGTTCATTAAAGACATCTTAATGAAAATAGAAAATAGTTTATGGGTTAGGAATGACACAATTCACAAAAGTTTCTTCGAGTCAAATAACCCATTAATTGGATCACATGTTTGACTTCATTTGAGCATTCCCACCAGCCAGATACAACTAATAATTTACCTTGAAAGCTGGGGAGACTCTCACACCAGGTCTGCTGTTGGTCTTCCATATCACTTTGTTGCTGATTAACAAATGCTGTTGACAGTCGGGGGGGTCATTAGTGATGTTCATTTCAGTTCTGCAGCTGTATGTTTCAACAGTTACTTAATTCAGCGGTTCTTAATTATTTTCCTGCACAGGAAATCTGTTAAGGTTTAGTTCAATTAGGAACATTCATTCAAGGATTTGCGCAACACCACTGCCTGATGAAACTAGAGAAGTGTGACGTAATATAACTCTATGAATAAATACAATTTAAAGGGATGTCTTATGCACTTTAATGTCCTTTGAATGGAAAATATATGCTCCCTTCGAACTGGAATCATGGTGGATCCTGTGAAATCCACGGTCGAATAGCACAAATGTCTGAAGTGATAAGAGATATACAAAATGTGACGAACAGGATTAAGAACCGCTGACATAGTTGTAGCTTTAAATAATAATTGTAGATTTGGATAGAACAATTAAAATGATTTAAGATAAGAGACACTTCAGACTTACAGTTGCTTAAAGAGTTTACAGCTCTGCTCTGCAAAACCTGAGGCTGCACAACAGGACCTGATAAAAGGGAAATTTTGTTTTTGTATTCTGGCTGTTATGCACTTTTAATCTTACTTATTTCATACTGGGCCATTCTGTGTAAATCAACCAAATTTGAGAATTACATAGATCAATTTTTTGATGTTGAAAAAAAATGTTGAAGAAAGAAAAACAAATGGTGATGAAAGCAAAAATATTGAATGTCATGGATCATGAATTTTTTTTTAATTGTCATCAACACATAAGATTTTACTAATATACTACCGATCTCTGTAAAAATAACGTTTTGGGAAAAAAAAATTCATTTTGACGAACGCACACGCACACACACAAAAAATCATGAATTACTCAAATATACATCCATGACATTTAATAGTTTGGCTTTCTTCATTTATGCATTTCTTTCACCAGGGGGGAAAAAAAAATTAAATTGGAGTTTAAATGTAATGTGTATTGTTATTCATAGCATTCATTTTATTACCATGTTTTACATGTTTTTACATTTATTTTCCATTACCTTTTTTCTTGGTGCGTTTTGGAATTGATGGAGGCTTTGGTGCTGGTGGAACACTTTCTTTGTCTGCAGTTTTTCTTTTTTTAAGAGGTGGTTGTTCTGGTGCCTCATCATCCGATGAGTAGATGTGGTTGGAGCACAGTTTCTTTCTAGGAACACAAAGAAAAAAGTACAACTGCACACATTAATTGCCCCTTGTGTGATGTAGCAAATACTCATATAAATGGACTAAAAACATTTTATGCTTTATTTCTCCTTAAAGGGATAGTTCACCCAAAAATAATAATTTTCATAATTTACTGTAAGACCTTTGTTCATCTTCAGAACACAAATGAAAATATTTTTGATGACATCCAGTAACTTTCTGACCCCCCGTAGACAGCAATGCCACTACCACCTCTTTTTGGTAAACGCAGCACAAACGCAGCGGGTTCTGTGTCAAAACGCCGGCTCCTGCTTTAGCACCACGCACATACCTGTACATCGTGGTGCTCTTGTGCATGCGTGATGGAATCTGACATGGTAGAGGAAATTGTTGAATTATTTTCAACAATTTTTGTTGTTGTTGTTGTTGTTGTTGTTGTTTCTTGCTCAGAAAAAGGGTTCTCATCGCTTCATAAAATTGTGGTTGAACCACTATAGTCACATGGACTTGTGATGTTATATTTTTAACAATGTCTTTACTACCTTTCTGGTCCTTGAGGGGGTAGTTGCGTTGATGTCTGAGCGTAGACATCAACATAATTTGTGTTCAAAAGATGAACGAAAGTCTTGCAGGTTTGAAACGACTTGAGGGTGAGTACTTGATGGCAGAAACACTTTAAAACCTGTAACAATCATACTGAAGCTGCTATTCTATTATTTAAATATTCAGTTGAACTATGGTAAAGTTGGTTTAAATGAAAGTATATGGCATTTACATGTGTTAAAACATTTCTTTGTCTTTTGTGAGGACTTACTTTGGAATCCTTTTTCCAGCAATTTCGGGTTCTGAATTTATGTCGGATGTATAGCTGGCCTTCTTCCAGTTGTTGGCTACATTTTGAAAAGATGCTGAAAAATGAAATACAGGTATGGTTTCAGTTTTGTTTATTAAAGCTTTATGTGAGACCACATTTTACAGTATAGATAAATGTACAAAGATTCTGAAAAATGAAATGCAGTTATGCTGGGTAAGATCATGTTTAATTTACAGTATAATTTACTCTTACCTGACTCGTGCAGGATTCTTGTTTTATGCCGGGTCCACCCCTTCTCTGGCTGTGGTGTCTCCATGATTTTAACACTCTTTAACAGCCTGTCAATGTCTTTATATGGTGGCCACCAGGAGTATCCGTCAGCATACCAGGACTTGGCAACTGGTCCAGTCGTCCCTTCTCCCTCAAACTCCACTATTAGGTACACTTTTTTTTTTTTTTTTTTTTTTTTTTTTTAATATAAGAGAACTGCCAGCCTGAAACCCATATTGTGTATTAACTTGGATAAATTCAACTATGTAATTCAAATGCATAAACTATGGAACAAAAAGTGCTGATAAAGAATTAATCTGTATGTAAAAGTGGAATTGCAACAAAATGATGTTGATGTGGGACAAGAAAAATTTTGTTCTCTATTTCCTCAAATTTGCAGAACTCGACGGTGGTTGAGAGATCGTCAACTAAATAAATGCCGAGTGTAGAGGATGGTAGGGGATAGTCAAAAAAAGATTCCTGATGGTTGAAGGTGCTGTAAGCTACATAAATTTCATCCCTGAATGAAATGATATTTTGCAGCTTTGCAACTTTACCGCCGATGTAAACGTGACTGTTTGCCCGGTCCAGTTTAAGAGTGTAAGGGCTTGTCCTTAACTCTTTATACTGTGTCGCTTCATGAAAGGATGCAGGTAGAGGACCAGTTGCATGCTGTTTTTTGAGCAGATGTGGCCTGGTTTTGTGAGGTTTTTTGCAGCTTCTTTGCATCTCTGAGAATCTTTTTATTATTTGACTCAGAGGGCATGTTGGTTTCCTCAGAAGTCTTTTGAGTTTGTTCAGGTGATTCTCATACTTGAAAGCACTGAAGTTGTCTAGCACGCCATGCTTTTTTGCATCATCTGCAAGATGTACAAGGCAGTGTGCATTATAGGACAGGAATTGTGGCACATACAGTTGACCGAAGTGATTGACGAAGAGAACCAGTATGTCATTGGCATAATCACAGTAATCTTCCATCAGTCTGTTGTTGCACAGGATGAAGATTCCCACAAAAAGCAGCAAGAAGTTTTTATACACCTCTGTGGTAAGGAGATCTTTCAACATAACAGGTCCGGTATACAGTAAAACTGCCTGAACTCTGTTGCCTTCCACCTGTCAATTTCCCTCAGTGCCCTTGGTTTCCTTGCGAACTCCATGGGCACGCTTCTCTGAGCATTCACTAACCTTTCTGTTAATGTGTTTATTTGAAATCCCGACAGCCTACAAGTGAGAGGACCCATCTTCAACCACAAGTGGAGAAGTCTTCTCATGATTCCGAGGCACACGAGGTGCATGTAATCGAGGAGGATGCCAGAGACCATGTCCAGGGAAGTTTGTTCAAGGGGTGACATGCCATGATGGTGATCAGAATCGGTCTTGTTTCTGAAGCTCTCATTGGTTCTTAGAGGCATGTCGCTTCTTGGAAATGTCATCCTGTTTTCCAGGTACACTCCATCCTGTGTGCATTTTTCACATCCATGATAGCCTGTGTGACCTTTGATGTTTTTTAGGAATGCATGAGCAGGTGCGTCGCAAACCATCGAAGAAAGTTGTAAAGCTAATCTCACTCCTTCAAACTCAAATCCATTACCCAATTCATTTACTTCCGTGATGAAGTCTTCGAGATACTCGGTCAGTGAGGTAGGTTTACCTGTGCCACAAAATAAACCTATTGTCACTGGTTCTTCTTGTCGGATATTTTGCAGTGTTCCAAGAATGGGCCAGAACTGTGTTGACGAACTCTTGTAGAGGGGCAGACCATCGATGTTGACCTGAAGCTCCAATGTGTGAATGTTGCTCAGAATCTTGACATTCTGATGTAGCACCTCTGTGATTGAATTTAGTACTCCAAAATGGTAATACTGGCCACCAGCTTTGTGTTGTATTTGAGGGTTCCCACGCACCGTTCCTAGCAACGTTCTTGAGTCTTTTGGCAGATTCAAACTATGTTGACGTAGTATGTTTAGTAATGAATTTAATGCCACGTGTGAGATTTTGTTTTCAGTAGCCCAGGTTGCCAAATCTTCTCCTAGGGAAGTTGGATCGGTTTCAGACTCTGACTCGGGGTCAGACTCACTGTCATCAAGAAGACTTGCCATATTGACAGCTTCAGTCTCGTCAATCTGAGAGAGACAGTCCATAAATGTGTCTTCATCATCGATTTGACATTGACAGGCGTTACGTGAGTCACTGTGCATGCAACTCAACTCCGTCCCCGAAGTTGTTGCATTTATTGTCTGCAGTTGTTGATCCACCTTCTCCTTGGCTTTTCTCCTCAGCGTCCAATAGGACGGCTCATTGCAAGCCATAGTATTAAGACCTTAACACAAACAAACCCTTTTTTGTTGTTTGTTTACTGGCCTACCAATATATTTGCATCAACACAATTGATGTACTATAAAGCATCATCAGTTGAACTCAAAGGATGATGACTTCAGATGCAAAAGCCTCTAAGTGTCATCTAAAATATTCTTATAAAGTGAGCATTTTTATCAGGTTCCTGTTTTAAATAGAACTGCCATTAAAGTTAAATTACTGAACCTAAACATAGAAACCTTGTAAAGATGCACATTTTATAAGAAAATTTCAGATGGCACTTGGAGGCTTTTGCATCTGAAGTCTACACAGACACATACATAACACGCACACAAGATTTTGAAGTTTGGGACTAGTAAGGAGGATATGAAGTTTCTTATGTTTAGAAAGGCTATGTTTATCAGATAAAATACAGTAAAAACAATTGTAAAAATGTAATTTTATTTAAATATTTAAGAATGGTATGGATTCCAGTGGTGATAATCCTTTGATAAGAAATGTTAAAAACATCAGAACGATTTCTGAAGGATCATGTGACACTGAAGACCGTATAATGAAGCTTAAAATTCAGCTTTGATCACAGGAATAAATTACATTTTAAAATATGTTCAAAAAGAAAAGTTTTTTTTAATTTGTAATAAAATTGAGCCATTTTACTGTTTTACTGCATTTGATTTAATAAATGGAGTCTTGATCATATTTATACTCAACAATATAAACTAAATATCTTGCTGTATCATAAAAGTTATCTTGCTGTCTAGATGCATTTCTGTACTTTATATTCAATCTTCTTCAAATGAGAGTATTGAATAGCAAGTGTCTCGCGGGAAGTGAATTCGGATTCTCTGTTTCAGGGCATGCGATTGGCTGTTCGCTGCTGATGTCACACTTTCAAGTGCGCGCGCTCCAAGAACTCCAGTTCAAATCCCAAGTCGACGGATGGACGGAGTTTGATCGGCGTCATGGTACCAGCAAAGCATGCATGTCTTGGTTTCGTGAACTTGACTAAATCCCGTGATCTTGACTGTGTGTTGCACTGCCATCCTCGTACAGGCTCCTTCTGTGATTCACCAAAGCGCGTCTGAATTCAAGCTGGAAACGGCCTGCGCTCGGTCTGTCCCAGGGTGTCATTGTCACTCACGAAGGTAACGTTAATCATGTTTAACACGACCTGTTAGCTGTGCATGTTAACAAATAGTGGGTCTTGCATGGTCTAATGACCATCATATGTTTAGTGCTTGTGTAACTTAATCCGTCTGTGAAAAATGTGAGTACACTCGATAACGTCCGCTATGGTTTCGGATACCAAATACTTAAAGTGCTCTGTTTGATGGCATAAAATGGCGATTTTTGCATTCGGCACAAGTGTTAATTAGAGCAGCACTTCAATTTTTTACACGTTACTTTTCTCTGCGCTGAGCTCCAGCCACAATTAAACACACTTGAAGTAGCTGTGTAGAGGCAAGTTGGAGCTAAACTCTGCAGGACAGCGGCCTTCAAGGACCGAGTTTGGACACGTATGGTCTAACCAATCAGTATTGAGCAAAGCAACGCTTTAGATTTTCCCGCCCCCCGCGGATGTTGTCAGTCACAGCTGTTGTGAGGAACGGAAAAAAACGCGCCTATAAAAACTTGTAGGCATTTTGTTTTAATTACGACGTTTGTGTTGGCGATTATTTATTGTCTGTGTATAGAGTCTGGGAACGTGACGTCAGCGACGCATTGCATTCTGGGACTTTAGGTCACCGTCAGTACAGTAGAGACTGGGAAATAGTGGAGGAAGATGTTAAAATTTATATTATACAGTTAAAAACATATTAGAATGGTGAACGCTGGCTGTGTTATGAACTATCTGCATATACTGACCAGCGTGGAAAACGGATGTGAAATGAAGCGCACCCAGCTAACATCAGACCAGTGGGCCACTGGCGGCCCACCAGTGGCAAAGTGGGCGGCCCACCGGCGGACACCGCCAGCGGTGCGCTGACGTTTTGCTCATCGTTATTCCAGCGGACCACCGGCGGCAGCCGCCACTTTTCCGACGGTGGTCCGCTATTGAGCCGCTGGTTTATAATAAAGGTTTTCTGGCGGCCCGCGGTCGGTCCACGGTTTATAATCAGTTCCTTATATTAACCACTGTCCTTCCACACTATAATGAATCAATGTACACCACTCTCAATAGCAGTTGCAAATTTATTTTTAAATACATTTTCAATGAACAGATCAAATAAATACATACATTTATTCATTTATCAGATGTTTTATCCAACGTGACTATTAGTCAACTAAATTAGGAGCATTAAATTCACATTTATTTCTAAATTAACCTTGGTTTTACCACAGCATTTGCAGTAAAAACAACAAAATGAACCATGGTTTTACCACAACTATGGTTTATCTATGATTGTTGTGGTAAAACCATAACTACAGAACGCATGGTTTCAAAACCTATGGTTACCTAATATGGTCGTGATAACCATACTTTTACTCTAGTATTACTGTAATATTACAATAGTAGAACCATGTTTTGAAAAGAAAAAAAAACATAGTTGCTACAGTTTACCATAGTAAAACCATATAGTACTTTTTACAATATGTAAAGCAGCTTTACAGAAAATGCATGTTCAAGATTATACAATAGCAAAATATCCTTTAATCAGCCAGAGGAATGTCAATATGACAATAGCTCTAAGATGAAATCAATTTAAAATTGTGTGTTTAAGTCATGTTCAGTTAAACAGACAAAAGGATGTTATCTTCAACATTTTTAAAGGGCAAGTTTGCAGATTTTCAACACACTTTGTATTGTTACAATGTTGGTATTTTCACATATATGTGAATGGAGAATGTTTAATCTTTCTCTGAGTAACATGTACTGAGATATATGGAAGCTTGTTTCCGCCATGAAATAAAAATAAAGTAATTGCAAATTTTTATCTCGCAATTCTGAGAAAAAGTCGGAATTGTGAGATAAAAATTTGCAATTACTTTTTTATTTTTATTTCATTTAAATATCACAATTGCGAGTTATAAAGTCAGAATTGCATAATATAAAGTCAGAATTGCGAGTTAAAGTCAGAATTGTGAAATATAAAGTCAGAATTGTGAAATATAAAGTCAGAATTGTGTTATAGTCAGAATTGCGAGTTATAAAGTCAGAATTGCGTGTTATAAAGTCAGAATTGAGTGATATAAAGTCAGAATTGCGTGTTATAAAGTCAGAATTGCGTGTTATAAAGTCAGAATTGCGAGATATAAAGTCAGAATTGTGTGTTATAGTCAGAATTGCGTGTTAGAAAGTCAGAATTGAGTGATATAAAGTCAGAATTGCGAGAGATAAAGTCAGAATTGTGTGTTATAGTCAGAATTGCGTGTTAGAAAGTCAGAATTGAGTGATATAAAGTCAGAATTGTGATATAAAGTCAGAATTGAGTGATATAAAGTCAGAATTGAGTGATATAAAGTCAGAATTGCGATATAAAGTCAGAATTGTGAGATATAAAGTCAGAATTGTGAGTTATAAAGTCAGAATTGCGTGATAGAAAGTCGCAATTACCTAGGGCTGCACGATTTATCGCTATTAAGTTAAAATTAAATTGCACACGATCTGGCAAAGGCTGCAATTATTTTTTGCGCAGCGCATATTGTGCGATAAATCGTGCAGCCCTACAAGTACCTTCTTTTATTTAGTGATGGAAACAAGCTTCCATAGAGATATCCCTGTTATATATATCCCGAGATATAAAGTCAGAATTGTGTGTTATAGTCAGAATTGCGTGTTAGAAAGTCAGAATTGAGTGATATAAAGTCAGAATTGCGAGATATAAAGTCAGAATTGTGTGTTAGTCAGAATTGCGTGTTAGAAAGTCAGAATTGAGTGATATAAAGTCAGAATTGTGATATAAAGTCAGAATTGAGTGATATAAAGTCAGAATTGCGTGTTATAAAGTCAGAATTGAGTGATATAAAGTCAGAATTGCGATATAAAGTCAGAATTGTGAGATATAAAGTCAGAATTGTGAGTTATAAAGTCAGAATTGCGTGATAGAAAGTCGCAATTACCTAGGGCTGCACGATTTATCGCTATTAAGTTAAAATTAAATTGCACACGATCTGGCAAAGGCTGCAATTATTTTTTGCGCAGCGCATATTGTGCGATAAATCGTGCAGCCCTACAAGTACCTTCTTTTATTTAGTGATGGAAACAAGCTTCCATAGAGATATCCCTGTTATATATATCCCAAGATATAAAGTCAGAATTGTGTGTTATAGTCAGAATTGCGTGTTAGAAAGTCAGAATTGAGTGATATAAAGTCAGAATTGCGAGATATAAAGTCAGAATTGTGTGTTATAGTCAGAATTGCGTGTTAGAAAGTCAGAATTGAGTGATATAAAGTCAGAATTGAGTGATATAAAGTCAGAATTGCGTGTTATAAAGTCAGAATTGAGTGATATAAAGTCAGAATTGCGATATAAAGTCAGAATTGTGAGATATAAAGTCAGAATTGTGAGTTATAAAGTCAGAATTGCGTGATAGAAAGTCGCAATTACCTAGGGCTGCACGATTTATCGCTATTAAGTTAAAATTAAATTGCGCACGATCTGGCAAAGGCTGCAATTATTTTTTGCGCAGCGCATATTGTGCGATAAATCGTGCAGCCCTACAAGTACCTTCTTTTATTTAGTGATGGAAACAAGCTTCCATAGAGATATCCCTGTTTATTTGTCAGCAAAACTGTCATGCAAACCTTCCCTTTGAGACACTTGCCCGGTTTCACAGACAAGGCTTAAAGGGTTAGTTCACCCAAAAATATAATTTCTGTCATTATTTACTCACCCTCATGTCATTCCACACCTGTAAGACCTTTATTCATCTTCAGAACACAAATTAATATATTTTTGATGAAATCCGAGGGAATACAGTTGTTCGATCTTAATGCTATGAAGCGACGAGAATACTTTTTGAACCACTGTAGTAACGTTGACTATTTTAACCATGTTTTCAACTACCTTTCTGGATGTCAAAAGGTGCAATGACTTTGCTGCCTACGTGTGGATCAGATACCCTCGGATTTCTTCAAAAATATCTTAATTTATGTTCTGAAGATGATTAAAGTTCTTACAGGTTTGGAATGGTGGGTTTGGAACGACAAGAGGGTGAGTAATTAAAGACAAATGTAATTTTGGAGTGAACTAACCCTTTAACTGAAAGCATATCTTAAAATATGTCAGTGTAATAGTTTTGTGTCAAGATGCACAACAGTAATGTTTTTTATTTTTTTCTAAAGCATGTTTAAAAAAGCTACTTAAATGTCCTAATTTAACTAAAACCTAATCCTGACTTAATCTAAGCCCTGTCTGTGAACCCGGACCAATGATTACAATACAAGGATAATATCTGTTAGTTTTGTATGTCCATCTATAGTTTCCATCAACTGAAGTCTTCACAAGTGAGGCTGAATCCAAACTGGAGCTGCTGTAACTTCTAGTAACCTTGCTGGGGATCCTGAGATAGAAAGAGTAACAGGAGAAAGATTAGCTAACTACCTCCTTTAATGGACTTTGATATGATGATTTGTTGCTCAAGAAACATTTCTGATTATCATCAGTGCTGAAAACAGCTGTGCTGATTAATATTGTTGTGAAAACTGTTTTAACAGTATAAACCAATTTTTATTATTTTTCCCCACAGGATTTGTTGATCCCAAACCTTTTTTTAAGAAATTCACATTTGTATTCAGTAAGTATGCATTAAATTGACCAAAAGTGATAGTTAATATTTCTGTTTAAAAAAATGTTGTTTTTTTTTAACTTTCTATTCATCAAAGAATCCTGAAAAAAAAGTGAAGCAGCACAACTGCTTTCAACATTGATAATAATCAGAAATGTTTCTTGAGCATCAAATCATCATATTAGAATTATTTCTGAAGGATCATGTGACAATGAATGCAGCCTTTGTGAGCAGAAGATACTTGTTAAAAACATTACAAATCTTATCGACCCCACACTTTTGAACATTAGTGTATGTTTAGAGGGTTTACTTACTAGTCATGTGGTCCGACAGGAACTTTTTTATCTGCTCCAACTCTGCTATGGTGCAGAGCGTCAGCAGGGAAGTATCTAGGAACATAAACAATTAGTCACAGAGCCAACAATATTATTATTCAATGCCAGGTTTATTAAAAGAAATGAAGCTACAGCAGAAAAAGAAGAAAATGCATAAAATAACAGAATTTATGTTTTTAGGTTTACTTATTCATCAAATATTGCTCATACAGTGTCACTTACATTTTGGATGTCAAAGCCTTCTTAAAACAAATTAAATAAATAAGAAATGTAAATTTGACAAAATAAAAAAGAAGAAAATAACAGATTCATGGTATAGGTGAAAATTATTGTGGGAAAAAAATTTATATGGAGTTATTTGGTGAGTTTCCTCAGCTCACCTGTGTTTCCTTCTTCTGTCAGCAGGTTCCTTCAGAAATGTTGAAATCTTCGGAGCTTCCCCTCTGTTGTAGAGGGGTTATTTTGTCTTTGCTGAAATCACAGAACAATATCAATATTTGTTTACCATGAGAGCACAAAACGCTTTTGAAAACTTGTGCTTCATGCAAGTTATGTCACCGATTAACACTAGGCTACATTTACATTTATAAATTAGCCAGCTTCTAATCACCTGACAGCAAAACCTTTATAAAACTATCAAAACCTCTCATCTACACATAAAGTTGTGATTAAAAGCCTAAACTATCATAAACAAATCAATCGATAGAGTTAGCATAAGTTACCTCTTCTGAAAACGGGATGCTAACGGAGATGCTAACGGAGATTTTCGAAGACACTAAACTGTTTCTATAAAGTAAATATTCAACATAAGTGTGTCAATTACATGTTAGATAAGTGTCAAGAACAGTTGTGTGTATTATTTGTGTGATTTTAGCGACTAAACTCACCTGAAAGAAGTGAAAACAACAGCGAGAGACTGCTGTTTTTGCTGCTTGTCAGTTGTTGTTTCTCCGTTTCCATGGCAACTCTGCGCCGCTCCAGGTGTTTGAAAGCGGTTCGAATGTTCGGCGCGCGCACGCATTAAAACGCGTCACAGTCATGCAGCACTTACATAAATAAACATCTAGAATTAAAACATTACATAAAAAAAATCTAATTAATATTACATCATGAATTTAAAATAAATTTTGTAGTTTTATGACCCGATCATAGGAGCAAAATGCCACCCCAGCACGTGATAGTGGGACAATTGTGGCACTTTTATAACTTCATAATTGTATAACTTAAACTTTTATAACTTAATTATTTATTGTTGTTTTTACAAACATTTAACCACATTATTTTATTTGAAAGCGTGCTCATAGGCAGTTATACCAAGCTTTTGATATATTAGTCAATAGTTTTTATTCAGTGCTTTCATATTATTTTTAACTGCAAAGATAATATAAAATAAATACACACTTATCAAAAAAGATGTCATGTAAGTGCTCAGTAGAAACTGGACCGACTATCAATTTGCCACTGGTGTACCAACGGTGGTCCAGCAGCGGCAAGCCGCTGGTGGCGTGCCACCCAAAAAACGCTGGCAGACCGATGGCATTTTCAGATCGGTCGGCTTGCCGATGGTGTGCCGACGGTGGTCCGACCGTGTCTAGCCGCTGACTTTGTGCCGCCCAAAAAACGCTGGCGGACCGCCAGGTCATTGTTAGCTGGGCAATTTTGTCCCATTTTCGGGACATTCTTAAACGCTTAATGTGGCGTAATGTAAACATCATACTAATAGCCCAAAATTTGAACGCAACGCGTTTAATTTAACGTTAAACGCTTTCCTCCCATAGAAACTATGTACAGCAAAGCAGATGAGCCCAGAATATGAACAAAATGCGTCTTAGCCTATTACACAGTCACTGTCCATTAAGCGTTTTCTTTATGGGAGGAAAATGCGTGTAAATGTGTTGCGTTCATATTCTGGGCTTATCTGCTTTTCTGTACACAGTAAACACCAAACTAATAAAGCATACTAAGTTTAGTTTGTTAATAACACTGTTTTAGTAAATTAAGCCACGCTATGCATTTTCACATTATGCGTTAGAATGTCCCTCATTTTCTGCCTTCCAGCTTAGAAACGACATAATGGTGAAAGTGAAACTCAATGAAAATAAACTTGAACAAAATGTGGCTTTGTCATTTGTATTTACAGATTAATAACTTCTGATCCACTTGAATATGTAAGTGCTCACGCCATTAATAAAGTACGAAAACACGTTTAGAACTGTCATTTGTGATATAGCTCGTTGCGATCACTCTCCGTGTTCATAAAGCAACACCTCTGATTCATTGTTCAGCTTGTCTCGGTAAGAAGTTATGTATTTATTCTATTTAGGTCCAGTAAAACTTACTTGGTGTAGCGACTCCACAATATAATTAATTTCAGAGCTGCATTACAGATGGTCATGCTCTTATGTTATCCCTTAATGTTTTAACATGAAGAAATCAGGGCTATATGATGATATGCTGGCTGAGATCAATCTATATTGTGTTTATTATTTTATCTGGCAGATATATCGGTGCCATTTAGTTATTAAAAACTGCAATAGAGAAATCACTTTGGTCCTGTTTGTGGTCCGATAGGAGGCGGCAGTGTGATTTCTATGCGTGTCCTGGCCACAAGACTGGGCGATCGAATGAACACAAGAGATTCAAATATTAGTCCATTTATTCTAAGCAAGTGCAAGCAGCTCTCAAAAAAACATATTAACGTAAATAGTCGTTTTCTCATCTGGTGATTTGTATTTGTTGTCATTGTACGCTCCTGAGCGTGACCTAAAACATGGCGGCGACTACCCAGAATGCAATGCGCAGTGACGTAGTTTGCCAAGCTCTATACATGCATTTATAATACTTATTTCGAATATAATTAAACTTCAAGATATCAAAAGGCTGATTAATACTGTATACATATACTTACCAACAACTCGCCGAACTGAAGACAAACTACAAACAAACTTAAAGCCGACTAATAATGAACTAGAAAAACAACAAAGTAAAAAAACGTGTAACGACTGAACAGGAACGTAATATATACAGTTGGAGCTATTTACAGGTTATTAATGTGGGAAAATTAATCAAAAAAAGTTGAGAGTACAGTAGGCTGAGGAAATCACAACGGTCATCTGATACAAATTATAACGGTCATCGGATATATATAGTATACGGTCACGTGACATTCATTCATTAATTCTGTTTAATTATTTATTTTTTTAGTATATATATATATATATATATATATATATATATATATATATATATATATATATATATTAATTTTTTTATTATATATAATATATTAGTTTTATCACCATTATGTCAAAGACATTTTAAAATGTATGTATTATGGCTTTATTCTTTTTACTAGCATAAATTTTATTAAACAATTTTATTTTTTTCCCCAAAAAATTTTTATACCCTACGGGTCAAAAGTTTGGAAACATTACTTTTTTTTTTTTTTTTTTATGTTTTTGAACGAAGTCTCTTATGCTCATTAAGGCTGCATTTATTTCATAATAAATACAGAAAAAACAAAAATATTGTGAAATATTAATACAACTTAAAATTATGGTTTTCTATTTTAATATACTTTAAAATCTAATTTATTCCTGTGATGGTAAAGCTGAATTTTCAGCATCATTACTCCAGTCTTCAGTGTCACATGATCCTTCAGAAATCATTCTAATATGCTGATTTGATACTCAGTTATTATCAATGTTGGAAACGGTTGTGTTGCTTTAATATTTTTTTGGAACCTGTGATACTTTTTTCAGGATTCATTGATGAATAAAAGGTTAAAAACAGCATTTATTCAAAATATAAATCTTTTCTAACAATATAAATCTTTACTATCACTTTTTATCAATTTAACACATACGTGCTGAATAAAAGAATACATTTCTTTAAAAAACAAAACAAAATTACTGACCCCAAACTTTTGAACGGTAGTGTATATTGTTACAAAAGATTTCTTTTTTTAAATAAATGCTGATATTTTTTAACTTTTTAATCAAAGAATCCTGAAAAAGTATCACAGGTTATAAAATAATATTAAGCAGCACAACTGTTTCCAACATTGATGATAAATCAGCATATTAGAATGATTTCTGAAGGATCATGTGACACTGAAGACTGTAGTAATGATGCTGAAAATTCGGCTTTGATCACAGGAATAAATTATATTAAGTATATTAAAATTGAAAACCGTAATTTTAATTTTTAGTAATATTTCACAATATTATTGTTTTTCCTGTATTTATTATGAAATAAATGCAGCCTTAATGAGCATAAGAGACTTGAAAACATTAAAAATAATGTTTCCAAACTTTTGACTGGTAGTGTAGATTAATCCTAAAAAAGAAAATATGAAAATATATTTTAAAATGTACATTTTTATAATTTTTTTTTTTTTTTTTTTTTTTTTAAATCACTTCCCCCGATTTAAATGCCACACAATTTAAGTGGAACACAATGCAGTTGAGTTTGGTCTTGATAGCCCTTTCTTTTGCTTATGATGATGAATGTTTAAAAAAATGTTTACAGTTTAATGGAAGTTACACCCATAGTTTGTGCAAAGCGCTGTGAGGTGTAGGAAAAAGTTGGACAAACCTATGGAAATTATGAAAGATGGTAGCCTAAAAACATATTTAATATAAATATAAATGGAAAACAAACTGCCATAGCTTCATAACAAAAAGTAATCATGCTGTAATTATATTCATTTGTTTTATTAATGTTTATTTACAGTGCATTTTATTCTGCTTACCTGACTCGCGCAGAATTCTGTCCTGTTTGGTTTCCATCATCCAGACACTCTGGCAACTGGGCTGTGTATGGAGGCCACCATTTTCTCCCACAAACTCCACTCTCAGGTAATTTTTATTGTTTTGCTGAAACAGCGTTGTGTGTTTTATCCACAGATCTGCTCAAAGTCGCACTGGATTTTCTCCTCATTGTAAGGTTGAGAGGTCCATCTATCACTCTTTTCCATGTTTGTAGAGTTAGTTCGTGGAGTAAATATATAGGCTGTAGTGTTGTTACAATACTGGAATTTCTAACTTCAATACGATACCTTGAAAAGTACCGATATTCGATACCATTTTTGATTCCACGGGGGGAAATGTATACACTGTTATAGATTTTGATTTATTTATTTATTTTTTGTCTGTCCATCTATTAAAATTCTAGGCGATCAAAAACCACAGACTGTATAAAACCCAACCGCTAGATGTCAGTGTTATCTTAGAACGTAAACTGACGTGGAACCGGAGAAGTGCGAGGTGCGTCAAAGTGCATACATCTCTAGAGTTAGCATTAACAAACCCAGCTCACAAGACGATAGAATTATTCCACTCCCGCCGCGGTGTGTAGAACTGAAGTTTTGGCTTCAACTATAAAGAAACCACTAAGGAGATCGACAAGAGTCATGTTGTTTGCAAAATAGGCCATGTTAAAATCCAAATACTCGAAACGCATTGAATCTGAGAGCTCACTATACTATATATATATATATATATATATATATATATATATATATATATATATATATATATATATATATATATATATATATATATATATATATATATATATATATATATATATATATATATATATATATATATATATATATATATATATATATAAAATAACTCATCAAATAGACTGACTTCCTGTTGTTAAATAGTTTAGAAATTAAAAACTGTTATACTGTGAACCTTTAAAACATATACACACCTAAAGACTCCTGCAGTCTTTACTGTTTTCCCTTTACTTGGATTGCACACAATTGTGATTGTGATATAAATGCAAATGACAGTATTAAGTTTTTGTTTGTTTTTGTTTTTTTGTAAGTTGTAAAGCAGAAGCCAGTTTAACCCAATTTATTATAAAAAAAGTAAAGAAAATCAAAAGAACAAACTGTTATGACTCATAGGTAGTCTGTGTTCACACTGGCACTATTTGGGATTAAAGGGTCATGAAACCTCCTGTTTTAGCCTGGTCATTCACACCTCAAAGCTCAAAAAACTCTGTAAAAATGGGCATGTAAAGCTCTGGATAAGTCGGAGTGTAGAGGGAGGGAAGAGGGAAGAGAACAACCAATGAAGCACAGACATAGAACACACTCATTATACAGAATAATGAATATTAATATATGAGCATGGAGAAAATGACGACAAACTCCCAAGCACAAGGGAGAAATTTGAAAGAATATTTAATAGGGCTAATAATAGGCCACTTTGATTACATTTACGAGCACTGCAGTCTCAAAATCAGTCTTTTGTCTATTAGAATAATCGTGTCGTCGCGTTCAGATAGGCTACACCACTGTATCAGTGTCCAGTTTGCACATATAATTAATTTGAAGAAGACTTGATGAAATATGTGTGCATAACTACACCGTGCTGTTTAATGTTTAGTGCAGGAGAATGTGTGAAATAAAAACTTTAAACACGTATACTTTATTCTGTATGAGCTAGGATTCACGTGGCTAGTGTTATTAAACACAACGCGAAGCTCCGCTCTGAAACCGATCATATGAGCGCTCCACGTCTATATCATAACAATCGTATTTTTCATGTGTTCGTATTCAAACTCCAGTTCTGACCGCATCGCGAGCAAAATACAAACAACTCGTGCTGCTGTGCTGAGGGAAACAGCCTACGGCTCGCGTGTTTGAACGCAGCTAGAGCAGGCAGAGGAGAATGAGCCGCACTTTTGGGACATTTGAATTCTCCGCTGTAATGTGATCTCACGCGAACATATTTTCCATTTGTGCTGGTAGATCACAGCAAAACAATCCACATGCACACAAACCTCTGCTCTGGTCACGTCGCAGGAAAACGTGTTGTAACACAGGGCTTGACATTAACTTTTTTTGCTCACCAGCCACTGTGGCTAGTGGTTTTCCAAAGTTACTAGCCACTCAGCATTTTCACTGACCACAATTTTGCTGTTGGGAAATTACATTTTATATGATTAAAGTTGCCTCTGGCATGCTTAAATTACTTGATTTTGAGTCATTTTACTTGATTTACAAGATTTAAAACCCTTTCATACTTACAAATGTAGATTGACCACCCAAATGAAGACTATACATCGTATATATCAGCTGGAATGTAGTTATTTTTGTTAGGCTATATAAAAAGAACAAAGCAGCAAAATTACAAATAGTAATTTAAAAAAAAAAAAACCTTTTTTCAGATGTTTATTTAGCATGTATAAATTTATTTAACATTTTTATTTAACAGTGCTTCTGTTCTGTATCATTCAGCACGATTCTGCCTATCCCGCCTTCACTAACCACAAGTTAATCGATAAAGAACTGTGACTGAATTGTAATTTTGTGATACAACGAGCTTGGCTATCTTTTATTTGGCTGTAGGCTGAAATTATATTCAACCCGCCAAAGTGGCTAGTGGGAGTGGCTATCTTACCCACCACAGCTGAAATCTACCCGCATTTGGCTGGTATTAATGTCAAGCTCTGGTTGTAGCACTGAGGAAACGAACAAACGATATGTCTCTGAATGACAAGAGACAGAGGCGAGAGAAGTGACACTTCCTCATGCATAATACCGCAATTATAATCTTAAGCATACTACAGCGCAGTGATTGGATTAAATAAGCTTTATGTCATGAATATATGTCGAGAATCGCTCGAAACAGTCTACATCAGCATGTTCGTCCATGCCCATACTTGGGCTGAAAGTACACAATGTCATCAGATTTTGTGACGTTGCTTCGACAGGAAGACAGAAATCGCTCTGAAAAATGCAAAAATAACTATTTTTCACTTATGAATAACATTGAGTACCTTTAGCTTTTTCAATGATGTGCAGCCTATACATATGTTTACATCTCAAAAAAAGTGTTTTGGGGTTTCATGACCCTTTTTAACAACAGCATTTACTTAGATGTGAGTCTCAGTGTCCTGCACACAGGAAATTACAGTAGTGTTTTGAATGCTGTATGATGTAACCAAAGTCAAACCTGTGTTCAATTTGTGACTATTAACTGTAATTATAGTGATGGTGAGTAAAGTAATATCAAAGATGGCAACATCCATACAAACAAAAATCTTATCACAAATGACAAGAGTCCAATCAAGGAGTGACTTCATCTGTCAAGTCTGAACTAGCAGCAGCTTTTATAAGTGGAGTAGATTTGACTCGCATACAGACCACAAAACAGACAGGAACAGAGAAAGGGCTTCAAATAACCAAGCATATAGCTGATCGTGGTTTGCCCTGCCAGATGCTTCGGCAGATGTGTGTGGACTTGAGATGTTTCTCCAGTGTATGATTTGTTGGTTGTGTCCTTATCAAATGTTGGAAATAAATGAAGAGAAAAGGAGCACAGTAATTCTGACTAAAATATATATTTAGGTAAAATGCATATTTTAAATGTAGGTTTAATATTCTACATGCATTTATGAGAGCACTAACTCTAAAGGGGGTATACATGTAATTACCACAGTTGTTACATGTATTTCAATTGCTGTTTATTTACTACATTCAGATGAGTGAATTTGTGTTCCTCCTACCAGTTAACATTTGATCTGCATTTTTGTTTTTTTTTGTTTTAAATATATTTTATTTTAAAATGGTGGGCAAACAGTTTTTGTTTTAGAATGTAACATTTTAACCTTTATTTACAAAAATACATTTACTATATTTGTTTTCTTTAACTTATTATTATTATTATTATTATTATTATTATTATTTTACAGTTTTCACATTGTTTGGAGGATGTAATTGGGCAGAATGTAGGGGCCCACTGAAATTAAGTCCCTTGTACCTGCATCAGTCTAGCTTTTGTAATAATCATTTCCTTATAATTGCATAACATGTTTTATTCAGTTATGAGCTAAATGGGGAAGCCAAAATCTGTCAGCAACTTCTACAGACAGCTTTGGGCTGGTTGATCTGTGCTGATGATTGTATGTGGTAGTCAGAACATTGTTCAGTTTTATTTGTTACTCAGCTTTCACAGCAATGCTGGTAAATGAGCAAAAATATATATAAATACTGTGAGAATCATCAATCTGAAGTCATTGGCACAGCTGCTGTGTGGCATCTAGTACTGAGGTTGTTGACAGTATTGTGTGCATGTTGCTGCCTTGTACATGGTGTTCACTGCCCAATATTGTTTGAGAAATAAGTATTTTAACCCACAGTTAACTTGTACATTTCCTTATAAAATGCTCTAACATTTCTCCTATTTCTTTTCTCCACCAAACAGCTTTGGAGATGGTTCAGCCTAGATGCTCAGATCTACCACTGGTCAAGCTTCATTCCCACATCTGGCACCAACGATTCATTAAGTGCAGTCCATAACCAGTGTCTGCACCTTGTCCATTGCAAATGTTATGGATTGTTCTATTAGAGCTCATTATAATCTTTGAGACTGGTGTTATGTAAAGGCTGTTGTGTGTTGTGAGTAAAGTTCACCCCCCTGTGAAACAGTTTCCCTTAGTTGTGAGAATATTTTACCTTCATGCTCTCAGCAGTTCCTACATTTTAAAGTGTCTTTTTATTATTATTTTTTATTATTATTGAAATATTGTTTTAATGTTCAATCAACTTTGGGACATAATCAACTCTGGGAAGTTAGTATCATTAATTCTGTAAGGTGCTTTGAATCAAATGAATATTTGTATAGCGTGTTTCCTTCAAAGGCTGCTTTCTCATTCCTCAAACATCAAAAAGGGTCACCTTTGGTTTGCTCATTGGAGTTTATAAGCATCATTATTTGGAACAAAATATGAAAATGGCTCGGTGTTACACTATTTCAGTGCATGGCAGAGAGTCGAAGAACCACCTGACACAAAGCCATGGATCACCCCCTTATACAGAGCATGGTAGGCTATGGGGTCAAATTCATGCTTTCTGCATTACGAAATTACGTGAACAACACCTAATAAGCAGGTAGAATTACCGTTTGCTTGAAACAAGCTTACCTTAACTTGGCTGGCAAATTTTTTATTTTTTTTTATTTTATTTTTTTTTGTCTGAGGGATCAAACAAAGGGATAGATGAACAAACTGGCTGTTTTACATTATGGGTTCCAGAAAGTGTTCATATGAGCTTGTATTTTTATTAGTATTATAATTTATATATTCTGATTTGTAATCAGAAGTCACCCTTTGCAAATCATTTAAAGCATTTTAAAAATTAAATCCATGAATGCAGTGCTTATCATGAGTGCCTTTTTGATTATTCTGAGCCAAAAGCTATTTAAGTGTAAGTGCAAAATGTAAAACAGTGAAAATGTGTCAGTGAAACTGCATTTATCAATGCTGAATCTTCAAAATAGGCATAACTACATTTGTGGTTGTTGTTTTTACACGTTATGTAGGCTACTCGTTGGGGGAAATGCAACACAACATGAATTCGATGCTTGTCAAATTGTATGCATAGATAATTAGTTTATATTTCCGTGTCTACACTGGACGCGTGCGGCGCGACGCGACTAGACCCGCTTTGTCACGTCCATGCAGACAACTTAATCAAGCGAGCTGCTGATCCGGCGCTGCATGGCTGCACGTAATTTCAGATATTGAAGATTCATCGTATAGACGTCGTATAGAGGTAAGGATGACGGCTCATTAACCACTAAAAACGGAAGATGGAAGACGGATTTCAAATATTGAAGATTCGTCGTATAGACGTCGTATAGAGGTAAGGATGACGGCTCATTAACCACTAAAAACGGTCGATGGAATGCGATGTTTACCAGACGTTACGATCTTTCACAGACGTCTCCGCGACGTACGTGTTATCTGGGACTTGTAAGCATTAAATAAATGTGATAACCTGAAATGATGACGAGGACTTTAAACTTTATAATCATTTTATTGACCACAGACACAGAGTAGCCTCAACCTGATGGTAAAAAAAAATAAATAAATCAAGTGACCAACAGATTCATCAAATATAATAATGTTTGCTAATAATAGTTATCGCAAGAAGTGAGTGAAAGTAGATTGTTTGGAGCTTTTTTAAAACGGGCTAGCAAGCATATTCACGCAACGTTAAACAACTGTTAAACAGCTTAAACAATACACTTACATTCATATAAAATATCTCTTACTGTTTTTCCGGAAATCTCCCACTCGATTTGAGCAAATCAGGTAAAGAGGTTGAAAAACACCTATTCCAGTGTGACAGCACCCCAAAATTGGTAACCGCCCCTTTTTGTTCCGCAGAGACCTCCTCTAGAAACAAGAGAACTAATGCACTGATTGGTGGATTACAAAATTGGTCCTGACCTTTTGGCCTGGTCTGTTCAGTTGCTGACACCAAATTTCAAGACGGAAGTTTTTCTTCGTGTGCTATGTTCGGTAAGTAAAATTATGTATCTATATAAAGTTATTTTGTGTGATTTTTAAGAATGAAATATATCTATTTAAATCCTCGTGGTACGTTTCTATAATAAAAGACAACGCAGCCATAATTACTGTTCTGCCCTCTTTTCAAACGCCCTGCTTGATTTGGCAGACAGATAACGCCTTCCAATAACAACAGACGCAAGGAATCTTTTCTTCAATTTTACTGTCGGTCTTGGAATAATGTAAAACTGAAACATACAAAAAATAAGCTCTTTATACAGAAAAATGACTAATATTGCACAATCAGAAAAAAGGTTGCACAATTTGCAAGATAAAGACAATAAGGTTAACATCCAGCAAATAAAATATAAAGAATTAACTAAACATACAGCACATAGAATCACAATATAGATATACTTTCATACCGAATGTGCCTTCTGACCAACTTAAATCAGGGAATGATAGCAGCCATAACCGCATGGTCTTTACTGCTGCTTGCTGGAGATCTGTCTTGTGATTATGATGTCATCATAAAAGGACTCTACAACATTACATGCAGTACTAAACTTTGAACACAAGATGGTGCTAACTATAACTTTTAACTTAGACTAAATATTGAAAGTTCTCATAGACCAGCACACTCCCCGTCTGGCATTCAGAGAATACCAAACCCTCTTACTTGAGTCTAAACCCAAATAGTTTATTCAGAATCTTCGCGAAGGAGGACTACTATTTCTTCAATGGGTCTCAGAAACAATTTGGGTCCATCTTTTCCAATGATTTTTACTTGCACTTTTCGTACTCGCCCATCTTGGCTGGGGTAAGTTTCCGTTATGATGCCCAGGGGCCAATTGTTCCGTTTAGACTGAGAGTCCTTGAGCAGAACTATGCATCCTTTGGAAATGTTGGGTTGTTGGTGTTGCCATTTTCGCCGATACTGTAGGATAGAAAGATACTGTTTACGCCATCGGTCCCAGAAAGTATTTGCGAGGCTTTGCACTGTGCGCCACTGTTGCTTGTACAGATCAGGCTTTCCGAAGTCCCCAGGTGGAACTGAGCTAGCATCAGTCTTTTGGGTAAGTAATGTGGCAGGTGTTAAGATGAAAGGATCTGTTGGATCGGCTGACACAGGTATCAGTGGTCTATTGTTTATAATGGCCGTGACTTCAGCCATGAAGGTGGAGAGTACCTCGTGCGTGAGTTTAGAGGATGTCATCTGCAGAAGCATAGAATCCAAGATCCTGCGAGCAATGCCGATCATCCTCTCCCATGCACCGCCCATGTGCGACGAATGCGGAGGATTGAATGTCCATATGCAGCCGTGATCTGACAGGAATTGTTTCACCACCTTTTCATCAACATTGGAAGGAATTTGCAAGTCTTTACAAGCTCCAATGAAATTGGTCCCTCTATCAGAGCGAATCTGTTTCACTGGACCCCGAATTGCAAGGAACCTCCTTAAAGCATTAACGAAACTGGAGGTATCCAGGGACTCAATCACTTCTATATGAATGGCCCGGATGCTTAGACATGTGAATAGCACTGCCCATCTTTTGCTTTCTGCATAGCCGCCTCTTGTCCTACGAGCAGATACTGACCAGGGGCCAAACACGTCCACTCCCACATGTGTGAAGGGAGGCTCTGTACTGAGCCTGTCTGCAGGCAGATCCGCCATCTTTTGAGTCTCGCAGGCCCTCCTGAGCCTGCGGCACATTACGCAGGAATGGATGAGACCGTTCACACATCTTTTGCCTCCAATTATCCAATAGCCGGCAGATCTTATCGCTCCCTCTGTGAAGTGGCGACCCTGATGATGGATTCGCTCATGAAAGTGTCGTGTCAAAAGTAATGCTACATGGTTCCTGCCAGGTATGATGAGTGGTCTCTTTTCTTCAGAACCTAGATCTGCTTTGTCCAGACGACCTCCGACCCTCAGCAGTCCTTTTGGATCAATGAAGGGATCTAGTTTTCGAAGTGTGCTGGTTTTGGGAAGTGGTTTGTTCCGTTTGAGGCATTGCAACTCATCAGCATAAGTTTCCTGCTGTACTGCTCGTATGATAACTTCTGTGCTTTGGAGTATTGTGTCAACACTAAGAGGGAGTTTACAACAGTGCCATCCTTTGCATGCCTGAGGGGTGTTGTTTTGGCTCTGCTTATAAGAGCGTGCAACATGAATCAGCTTTCCAACAGCTCTGACTAGTCGGCTCCAGTCCGAAAAGTGTTCAAGGCGATTTGAGACAACGGTGTGCAACAATGTAACTTGTGGACGAACTTCTGAATCTCGATCAGGATCAACAAGTGCGAATGATTCTTTAGTGAAAGTCTCTGTTTTTGGGTGATGTAAGAATGCTGGTCCGCTGAACTAGATAGTGTCCTGTAATTTGGTTGGAGCTATTGGTCGTGTTGCAACATCAGCTGGATTATGCTCTGAGCTCACGTAATGCCATTGTTCTGGATCTGTGCTGTTCCGGATTTTCTGTACATGGTTGCTTACGTAGATATGAAATCTACGTTTCTCGTTATAGATATAACCAAAGACCACTCGACTATCCGTGAAGAAGGTAATCTCATCAAATTTGATAGCAATCTCTGCAGTGATGGTTTCCATCATGTTCACAGCTAAGACAGCCGCACAGAGTTCCAGTCGAGGTATAGTGTGCTCTGGTTGTGGCGTTAGCTTTGCTTTGCCTGTGATGAACCCCGTGTAACAGTTACCATCTGAGTCGACTGTTTTAAGGTAAGCAACTGCTGCGATTACTCTCTCGGAAGCGTCAGAAAAAACACAGAGCTCCTTGAACTTGGCGCCTGACAACGATGTGGGCCCATAGCTTCTTGGGACTTGTACATGTTGCAGCTCTTGCAAAGAATCTCTCCATTCCTCCCACACCTTTTGTTTGTTCGCAGGTAAGGGCGTATCCCACTCAGCAGCATTCTCAGTTAGCTCTCTCAGTAGTACTTTGCCTTGAACTGTGATAGGAGCCACAAATCCTAGTGGGTCGTACAAACTGTTTATTACAGACAGCAGTCCACGCCTAGTGTAAGGCCTCCTATCCTTTTTGACATGGAAGTTGAAGCAGTCTGTGTCTAGATTCCAAAGCAAGCCGAGACTTCGTTGCATAGGAAGCGAGCTGACACCTAAATCCAGTTCTTTCAGTGAGTTGGCGTAATCCTCAGATGGGAAAGCTTGCATAACTTCCTTGCTGTTTGAAGCCAATTTATGCAACTTCAAATTAGATCCAGCCAGCATGACCTGTGTCCTTTTTAGAAGGTCAATTGCCATCTCTGAAGAGGGTAAGGATTTCAATCCGTCATCCATATAAAAGTCTTGCTCCACGAACTGTCGGGCGTCTTGACCGAATTCCTCCTCTCCTTCTTGAGCTGCACGGTGAAGGCAGTAAATGGCCACTGCTGGAGAGGGACTATTCCCAAATACGTGTACCTTCATACGGTATTCCGTGACCTTATTCTCTGGGTTATTTCCTTGAAATCCAGAGGAACCTGAGGTGGTTTCCTGTCTGCAGGTCGAACTTTAAAGCAGTGGAACATTTGTTGTATGTCTACCGTGAAGGCAACAGGCTCTTTGCGAAAATGCATGAGGACTCCGAGGAGACTGTTGTTAAGGTCAGGACCAGTCAAGAGAACCTTGTTCAGCAACGTACCTTTGCATTGAGCGCTCGAGTCAAAGACCTCTCTGATCTGGGATGGCTTTTTTGGATGGTATACGCCGAAAGAAGGTAAATACCAACACTGTTCATTGGGACCAACCGAAGGAGCTATTTCTGCATGATCGTTTTGGAATAGCCCTTCCATAAAGGCTACAAAGTCTTTTTTCATCTCAGGCTTCCTCCTGAAAGATCTTAGAAGTGAGTTGAAACGTTCCAGAGCTTGTGGCCGATTGTTTGGGAGATACTGCCTTGGCCTGCTTGAATGGCAGTGGAGCAACCCATGAATTTTCCTCGTCTTTATAGACTTCTCTGTCCATGATCTGCAGAAAGTGTCTGTCCTCGATTGACAGCGCTGTTTTTTCATCGTCTTTCATTCTGTGAAATACATCCCATTCTGTTAGTCTTCCCTCCTTGATAAGGGACTTGGTGAGTGAACATGCTTTGGAATCTATCCTTCACAGTGTAATCGTGAGGACACGGGCGAAAGTATGTAGACTGACCTTTCTCCATAACGTTGGTGTGGTAAGTTTGGATGAGGTAGCTTATGAACTTTCCAGAGGCACATGTTCCAATGATAACCCTCCTAAGTCCAACTTTTGCGCAAAGGGAGATTTGTTGGCCCATTCACTTGCTTATGGGCTTTGTGACTCTAATCATATCTCTGCCTAGCAGGAGAAGAATGGGAACGTGATGATCCGGCTCTGGAATGTAACTCGCAAGATGTTTTAGGTGCCTGTGGTTACTAACAACTTCTGGAGTGGGGATTTCAGAGCGATTGTCTGGAATTTCGTTAACTCAAGAAGCACTGGCAAGGGTAAGACTAAGTTTCCATCAACGATTCCACTTGAAAGCCCCGTGCTTGTCTGCCTTCTGTTTCGACTGACCTGCGCATGTTTTGAGAGTATAGGCTTGTTACACTCTGTAAGGCCAAACAGATCGAAGAATTCTGCTTGCGGGTGATCTGTTACTTTGATCGTCTAATTGCATACATTTTGACTGCTTTCTCTGGGTGGCTTTTGGAAATACCTTCACAAGACATACCTTCGAGCATGAGCGTGGAAGTGACTGTCTCCACACACCTCTGTACAAGCGGAGGAAACCTAATCCACTGATACGTCCTCACTCACTTTGTGATCTTCTAGTCGAAGACTGTGGTTCTCTGGTCCATGGTGCTGGACCTGGATGGAGTGCTGCCATGGGAACGCTGCCACATTCTAAACATTTCACAATGTGATCACAGTTCTTTCAATGTGTGTTATGGAACGCAACATTTGAAACATATGCCTTGTTGTTTGAGCAATGACTTTCTCTCTTCCATAGGTTTCATCCTGAATCCTCTAACTGGACAGAGGGTGAGGCTTAATGGTTATTATAGTTTTGCATTTTTCATTAGTTTTTATTTTTATTTCGTTTTGCTTTTTGTTTTCAAATTCAGTTTGTTTTAATTAGTTTTTAAAGTGGGTTTGCTAGTTTAGTTTAGTTTTTATTTTTTTGAAAATGCTTAGTTTTAGTTTAGTTTTTATTAGTTTTAGTGTTAGTTTTAGTCTTTTTTTGTAATTTGGGTTATTTGTCAGGGGCAAGATTCAAAAAGGTCAGAAAAAGTATTGTGTAATAATAACTCAACAAAAACATCATACAATTTTAGAAAATATTCATTAAAAAATAAAACCAGTACATAAAAGTACATATGGGCACAAATATGTAAACATCTCAACACTCTGAAGTAACTGCAAAATGTGTAAGTGACGTGTGCCAGTAAAAAACCTAAAGAGCCAACAACTAAAGAAGACATACATGAACCGCCTATTCTACTATGTAGCCTATTCAACCCATTTTTAAGCCACAACAAGACATTTCTGTCAGATTGTCAGGGAGCTCAATCTGAGAAAAGAACATGACAAATAACAAAAAAAACAAAAAAAACAAACTTTAAATACAGCTTTTCAATTTTTTTAGTGTGTGTGTGACACCTTCACAAAATTGCCTAAAAATCTACCAAAAATCTACACATCTTCTATACAGAATTCACACCCTATACAAATACCACAGCTGTACAATTTTCACACCCTATAGACCTTATGTAGCCCCGCCCCTTTTCAGCGTTGCGCTCGTTGTCTTTTGACTTCCGATTTGTATTTCCACAGCGATATTACATTTATGAATAAACTGCTCATTTTAAAATCTTCCCGATCTACTGACATTTGTTAAGATATCTGCTTTAAACATAACAATGCTCATGATAACTTTCATTAAAGGGATAGTTCACCCAAAAATGAAAATTTGATGTTTATCTGCTTACCCCCAGTACATCCAAGATGTAGGTGAATTTGTTTCTTCAGTCGAACGCAAATTATGATTTTTAACTGCAACCGCTGCCGTCTGTCAGTCAAATAATAGCAGTGGATGGGAACTTCTACTGTAACAGTAAATAAAACTTGCTTAGACAAATCCAAATTAAACCCTGCGGCTCGTGACGACACATTGATGTCCTAAGACACGAAACGATCGGTTTGTGTGAGAAAACGAACAGTATTTATATCATTTTTTACCTCTAATACACCACTATGTCCAACTTCGTTCAGCATCCTGTTAGTGAGGTCAAAAAACCCGCTCTGCTGACGGAAGTGATGTCTCGCCCATATACTTCAATGAGCGCGAGACATCACTTCCGTTGTCAGAACGCGATCAGACCTCACTAACCGGAAGCTGAACGGAGTTGGACATAGTGGTGTATTAGAGGTAAAAAATTATATAAATACTGTTCGGTTTCTTGCACAAACCGATCGTTTCGTGTCTTAGGACATCAATGTGTCGTCACGAGCCGCAGGGTTCAATTAGGATTTGTCTATGGAAGTTTTTTCGACTCTTATTGTTCAAGTTCCCAATCACTCCTATTATTTGACTGACAGACGGCAGTGGTTGCAGTTAAAAATCATAATTTGCGTTCGACTGAAGAAAAAAAGTCACCTACATCTTGGATGCCCTGGGGGTAAGCAGATAAACATCAAATTTTCATTTTTGGGTGAACTATCCCTTTAACTCTACAACAAGTAAATCCACTTAACCAACTAATTATTCTTTGACAGCGATGCGATAGAAATGTACAGAGCTACCGCAAAACGGAAGTTCAAAGACAATTTTATAAAGATGGCGGCGCGCTTGTTTCTCTGGTAAATAAGGTCTAAGCCTGCTCGTCTGGATTGAAGCAGAAAACATTCAGTGTAAAGGCCAATTCACACCGCACCGACAAACGCCAACAAACTCGTCTGTTGGAGTTTGTTGGATCGGTGCGATACCCCTGTTGGCGTTGGTCTGAGCCGGTTTTCACCAGACTCAACATGTTTAATCGGCGTTAGTTTGGTAGTCTGAGCATCCAATAAACGGCAACCAACTCTGACGTAATCTGACCTGGCTACGAACCGTTGCCATGACGATGAGGCAAGTCCCCTGCAAAGACAGCTGTTTAATCGCGCCCGCGCCTCACGCACACACAACAAAGCAGCGGAAATGTGACATCGCAGCTTGTTCGTTATAAAAAATAAAATACAGTTAAAAAAAAAATGAAAACATACAAAAGGTACAATAGTCCATAGTGCAATCCTTGCCATTCAGCAAGAGCGCGTTAAGAGAGGTAACGTTAACCACCATGAGCAACGCAGGTTTACCTTCAGTGACACTAAAACTCTGTAAACTTGATTTTTTTATCACAGTAATTTTCATTTTGGGTGAACTATGCAAACACATTTGGATTGAAGCAGCATACATTCAGTGTAAGAGTAAACAAATGACATTATTTAATATTTGAATCACAGCTTATATAGTGTTTTGACATCGACAACCCAAGTGCATTTTACCTCAAACTTGCGACTAGTTAACTTGCTATAGTAGCAATCGCTTCTCGCGTCGACATTAACATGCTGACAAAGTCATATTCAGAATTAAAAAATATTTTTATACCACTTTTTAATGTGCGTTTGTGTAAAGGTGTTCACGAGATACCAACCTTTAGCGAACTTGCTTTCAAAGTCGAACAACTCGTTCTCATGGAGACGCGGTGTGCACGGAGGGGAGGGGCTGTGTGAGAGACGCAGGGAAAGGAAATGCAGCTGAACGTTATTTGCTATATGAAAGACATTGATAAAGACGAAAACTAAGGACATTTAATATATAATTTTATTTTATTTTAGTTAGTTTTGCCAAACACACATTGCAGTTTTAGTTAGTTATCGTTTTTTGTAATGCCTCGTTTTTATTTTATTTCAGTTAACGACAATGTTTTTTCCCACCTAGTTTTCGTTTTTTCGTTTGTTTTCGTTAACGATTATAACCTTGGAGGCTTATGGTGTAGAAAGCACTGTTTTGCTGGGTTTACCTTATTTTTGAGGTTCGCTGGACAGCTGATGAATTTTCAGAAGAGACCTGAGTCTTGTGTGTAGCGACGGCTCTGGGGAAAACAGGTTTGTTTGACTGTCTGTTTGGATTTACGAGATTCTTCCTGTACAGCTGAGAGAAAGAAGCTTGGATCATTTCGCATTTTAGCTTGCTGACATACAAAGTCTACTAGGAACTTGAAGGGTGGAAAGGAAGCTCTTTAGTCCTCTTTGTACTTAGATCCCACTGTGAGCCATTTTTCTTGTAAACTGAATGGCAATTTTTGTATTATTGGATTTACTCCCTGTGGTGTGTCTAGATAGGAAAGAACCATCAAATCGCCATCCTGCTTAGCTGATTGGATCTCAATGAGCAAATCTCCCAATTTACGCAACCTGTGATTGTCTCTGTTGGATATTTTTGGGAAGCTCTCCAGTTTCCTGAATAGAGCGCTCTCTACCATTTCTGGTGAGCCATAAGTTTCATAAAGTCTGTCCCAAATCAGACTGAGTCCCTGTAGAGGATGGTTTATATGCACAGCTCTGATCCGTTTTGCATGCTCAGATGATTCACACCCCTAGCCATTTTACTAGCAAGTCCATCTCCTCGCTTGGTGAGAAGTAAAGGTCTTTAGTAGCATTTATGAAGGATGCCCTCCATGCTCTGAAAGTCTCTGGACGATCATTAAACTGTGTAAGGCCGGTGGACACTAATTCACGTCTTGCAATAAACTTGATGACATCAGACATTTGGTTATTTGCATGCAGATTACCTTGATACGGTCCAGCTTGTAAGGGTGTAGCTCTCTGAGTTGGAGAATAGTCGAACATCACTCGCCTGTCTCCACCCCTTTCCTCGCTGCCTTGAAATGTTGTAGATTGTGTGTGATACACATCTTGAGGTGACCTGGAGTCTGCCTCATGCTGGACCAAGTGTGTAAGGTGTATATCTGTGGATTGTGAAATGGTAGGGTGCTGCACGCTTCTCTGCATTAACAGGGTGAGACTTGGGTAGTGTGGCATAAAAACTACGCTGACTCTCCTGCTGCAATTCAGTAGTCTGTGTTTGTTGCAATTCCGAAACGTTTATGCCTCCATTATCATAAAATGGCCCATCCAGCACTGGCATTTGTGTATCCGTGACACTATCCGCCTGTTCCAATAAGTAAGCCTGTGTGCGTTCTGTTATGTCCTCTATAGGTAACTCGATTACACTCAAATTTCCTCTACTTTCTTGCTCTGCAGCCGTTTCCAAGGCCTCTGCCTTCGCTTGTATGGCCGCAACTCTCTTTTCCAGCCTTAAAGTCTCTAATGATGCTTCAAGCTGTGCTTGTTGTATTTTCAGTTCACTTTCTTTTTTAGCAAAAGCTATTTCCGCTTTAGCCGCTTCAGCCTCTGCTCTAGCCATTGCGGCGGCTGTGATTACAGTCGGACGAGCCTCGTGAGTGCCGTGACGAACATTGCCTCTGTGATCCAGACTTGGAACTTGATTTAGACATTGTAGAAGGAAGATCACCTTATGAGCTGGCTAGCTCCCCGCCCTGGAGTTAGAAACTAGAAGTTGGTCACTGAAGATATTCGTTTTACTGTTCTGCCCTCTTTTCAAACGCCCTGCTTGATTTGGCAGACAGATAACGCCTTCCAATAACAACAGACGCAAGGAATCTTTTCTTCAACTTTACTGTCGGTCTTGGAATAACGTAAAACTGAAACATACAAAAAAATCAGAAAAATAAGCTCTTTATACAGAAAAATGACTAATATTGCACAATCAGAAAAAAGGTTGCACAATTTGCAAGATAAAGACAATAAGGTTAACATCCAGCAAATAAAATATAAATAATTAACTAAACATACAGCACATAGAATCACAATATAGATATACTTTCATACCGAATGTGCCTTCTGACCAACTTAAATCAGGGAATGATAGCAGCCATAACCGCATGGTCTTTACTGCTGCTTGCTGGAGATCTGTCTTGTGATTATGATGTCATCATAAAAGGACTCTACAACATTACATGCAGTACTAAACTTTGAACACAAGATGGTGCTAACTATAACTTTTAACTTAGACTAAATATTGAAAGTTCTCATAGACCAGCACAATTACAATATTTCCCGGTAAAATATTCCCAGTGTAGCCATCAAGTACGTTAACAATATGGATTTGTGATGGTATGATAACTGAGATATCAAATGATTCTTTGTTTGATTTGTAATACTGAAACATCTTAGTTAATACCAGTGACGGCTGGCCAATAGAGGGCGCTAGGGCGCCGCCCTCCCTGAACCACACACGCAAAATTATAATCATATAAATTATTTAAATGTATATTTGTATGATGTAATATATTAGAAAATCATCTGTGGAAAATATTTTTTTTTCACAATCACCATATGTCCTCTCTGTGTGCACCACTCAATTTTAGCTGAGGGGCAATCGAGAAATCGCCCAAAGGCGGGTCTTTGTAGAATTTAGTCAAATGCCTATTCAATATATAAATATATTCAAGATGTGACATAAAATTTAGCCAATCAGCGTCCTCAATTCTTATCTGCAATGGGCGATTTTTTTTGTCACCCCCAAACTGCTCAAATGAGGGCTTGGCCAGTAGTGGCGCGATTTTCAATTAATGTTATGTGATATTGCTACGCAATATCGCGTTCATTATCGTAGATGAATCGCATGCGGTTATGAACGCGATATTGCGTAGCTTGTCCGCGAACTACGGCTCTGTATATTAAGTTCCGCTCCATTTGAAAGCAGGTGATGGACATTTACCGCTAATCACAGAACCGGCTTTACTGACGAGACACGCATGACAATCTCATGCGATTAATCGTGCAGCCCTATTCTGATTAATTAGTTTGTATAGTATTTTAAAATGTAACGCCAGTACGCCATATTAAGTTAATGCATACTATTAAGAAGTTATGTAAAATTATGTTCAAGAACTGTTATGAATTCCAATAGTTATTTAACAGCCCAGGGATCGAATATTTTAAATAAAATTTAATTTTTGATGCACATCCCAGCAAACAAGGGACGTCCCCCGGACGTTGTGAACGTCCGTTAAGGTCCGCGTTTGGTCCGCTTTGTAACGTTCGCTGGCGGACGTTCGGAGGACGTCCGCGTTTGGTCCGCTTTGTAACGTTCGCTGACGGACGTTCGGAGGACATTGAAGTCCTTGCCAGTTTGCGAAAGTCCTACTGACGTCCCTCATCTGGTATTTCCATAACAACACTTGTAAAAAAAAAACAGCGTTGCCTTTTATCAACAGACCTGACACCTTGAAACTCAGACAAAGGGCAAATGAAACTAAACCTACTGGATTTAAAGGAGGTTGTGTTCCTTAAAAATCCCTTTAAACATGATAATGGATTTACAGAAACCATGATTGTTTTGTTGTGCAGGTTGATATTATGGTTTTACTTCAAGTAAAAATAGTTGAATTCGGGTCATTCTACAGAAAAGTCCACTTTTGGTATGACAAAATGTCTTAAAATGTATTTCTTTTTCTAACGTTTAAACTTAGACCACATTATTATATTACACATAGACTTTATTATTATTATTTTGTGCATTTAAAGACAGCATGTACCATTTTTTTGTCACTGGTGTTACCATACTTCTCTGGCATTTTAAACATTTTTATGAAATGATATTTCTCAATTTTTTTCAGCACATGCAGTCAGAGTTACAGAAAAAAAGATAATGAAAAAAATAAGGAGATTGTGTTTTTTTTTTTTTTTTTTTCAATCAGGTTAGTTAAAAGTGATTGAATTATGCTAATATAATTATGCATGTATTTGCTATAACAATGGAAATACTTGAAAAACAGTTATAAACAAGTAATGCAATCCTTTATATCTTAATTCTTGAGTTTAGCAGAATTCAATGAATGTAAAAGTATTATCATGTCACATATGACACATTTTATTTAATGAGACAGACAAAAAACAGTAACAACAGTGACACAATGAATCACCAGTGACAGAAACGACCAAAGATAGCCTACTTATTCTTCAACTATAATCAAGGAGAGGAGACTAAATTTTTTACATTTTTTATACAATCAAAAACTTTTCATTGACACTTAGTGAAAGCAGTCAGTAAAAGATCATAAACAACATTTTAAAAATGTCTGTAAAATACGCTGTCCGTAAAGTCGCTGCTTCTCAGCTTCTCAGTAAACAATGACGCGGCTAATATATGGATTTTTCCCGCTTATATATATATATGGATACGCATATATATATATATATATTTTTTTTTTTTCAAAAAAAAAAAAAAAAAAAACATTCTGTGACGTGCTGTTTTTTGGCGGCATGAAGCTTTCATTAGACCAATGAAATTGCCGAACGGGTTAAGGTCAAAGAACTTTTTTGTTTACTGTTTAGATTAAATCGAGCGCGCTCCCCCATCATTCTGATTACGGTCATTTTGTCACCCTCGTCATGGCAAAGACACGGAGAAATGCATATGATGCAGCTTTCAAGTTGAAGGCGATTGATCTGGCTGTTGGAAAAGGAAATCGAGCTGCTGCACGGGAGCTTGGTCTTAATGAGTCGATGATAAGACGTTGGAAACAGCAGCGTGAGGAATTGACTCGGTGCAAAAAGACAACTAAAGCTTTCAGGGGGAAGAAAAGCAGATGGCCCGAACTAGAAAATGAGCTCGAAGACTGGGTCAACACACAGAGAGCAGACGGCCGAGGTGTTTCAACTGTGCAGATCCGACTGAAAGCCAAAACAATCGCCACCGCTATGAAGTTTGAGGATTTTAGTGGTGGACCATCGTGGTGTCTCAGATTTATGAGACGTAAAGGCCTGTCCAGCACGGACGAGTCTGTGTCAGCAGCTCCCTCCCGACTACGAGGAAAAAGTTTCTAACTTCCACAAATTCACTGATGCAAAGATAGCGGAGCATTCCATTGGCCCGCACGACATCATAAACATGGATGAGGTTCCTCTGACGTTTGACCTGCCTCTCACTCGGACTGTCAACAAGAAAGGCGAATCATCCGTCACTTTGAAAACAACCGGGCATGAAAAAACGCACTTCACCTGTGTTCTGAGCTGCACGGCATCGGGAGAAAAGCTTCCACCGATGTTGATTTTTAAACGCACGACGATGCCAAAAGAAAAATTCCCGAGAGGAATTGTTGTGAAAGTCAACAAGAAAGGATGGATGACGGAAGGCCTAATGCATGATGGCATACGGAGTGTTACGGCAAGCGACCGGGAGGATTCTTTCACAGGAACAAGGCATTGCTCGTTTTGGATAGCATGAGGGCCCACATAACCGATTCGGTGAAAGAAGCCATCAAGAGGACAAACTCAATTCCAGCTGTGATTCCTGGAGGCACAACAAAGTATTTGCAGCCACTCGACATCAGTGTAAATCGTGCATTTAAGGTGGCGCTCCGTGTTCAGTGGGAGGCTTGGATGACAAGTGGGAGAAGTCCTTCACTAAAACGGGCAGCATGCGAAGAGCAACTTATGGTCAAGTCTGCCAGTGGGTCCTGACAGCGTGGAGCATTGTCAAAAAATCCACCATCATCAACGGGTTTCGAAAGGCTGGACTTCTGCGTGTTGAAGAGGGCTCAGCGGGGGATTTGCCTCCGGATGAAAGTGACGAGATCGACAATGAAAACGATCCAGTATCGGATGAAGCAATTCTGAGTCTATTCAACTCCGACACCGAAGATGATGACTTCAGTGGTTTCAGTGCACAGGAGGAGGAAGATAGTGACCAATGACTTTCTTGGTAGGCTACTGTTTACTGCTATTTTTTGTTACAAGCCGTGTTTCGTTAAAGCCTATTTATTTTTGTGACAGCCGTTCGTTAAAGCCTATTTATTTTTGTGACAGCCCGTTCGTTAAAGCCTAACATTACCGGTATTTATTTTTGTTACAAGCCGTGTTTCGTTAAAGCCTGTGTAAAGTTCATTTGTTTCAATGTACTGGTAGGCACCTGCGGCTTATAGACATGTGCGGCTTATTTATGTTCAAAATAATATTTTTTTTAAAATTCAGTGGGTGCGGCTTATATTCAGGTGCGCTCAATAGTCCGGAAATTACGGTAGATAATAAATGGACAATAACGAATGTCACCAATAACATCTATAACTAATGGTTGCCCTTTTCATTTTTCTTTCCTCATAGGTAAAAATACAAACTTTTCTTCTGCTAACACCAGAAAAAGAAGAAAGAAAAAAAACTAAAACCATGGCTAACTACTACCAACAAAGGTAAGCCATATTAATATAGTATCATTTAGAATATATAGTATAAAATATGGAAAGCAACACTGTAAGAGAGAATAAAATAATAAATTAACCTTGTGTAATACCTATATTGTTATTATTATTTCAATGAACAGATAAGAGCAATTAATTTGTGTTTTATTGTATATTTGCATAGACTTTTTTTCTGTTTTGTTCGGATATAAATAAATCAATGGCCAGAGACAAGTTACTTGTGTGTTAAAATCTGTTTACTCATACTGACAAAACAGTGTTTTGATTGTGATTGCTGTATGCTATTAACAGGTCCAGTGATTTGGATCATCGGGAGTAGCTGCATTCGTCGTGGGGAAGAGAGGGCCAGAGAGACCATCGGGGCCAATCTTGGCCTAGCGGCCAAGGTTTAAGGCCTTTGCACACTGAGTCCGAAATTTTCGCATGCGTTTTTCGTATTCGCAATCCTAAAAATTCGTCACGCACAGAGACCTTGCACACTGAGTCCGATGCGTATTAATGAATGCGTTGCGAAAAAAACGTAAAACAAATCGCAAAACAATACAAAATGAAGTCTTCAAGCAGTGAGCACGATAGTTGTCTCCTCTCTTCTTAAAAAAAGAAAAAGAGGTAATATTGGGTCCATTCAATCCCGAGATTGCATAGAGAAAGGAGAATTCACCTCATCAAGGAGCTGCGGGATTATCCGAGCGTTTCAAAGTTTACTTCAGGATGTCAGTGGCTCTGTTTGATGCTTTACTACTGGCACAATCTGTCTTTATATTTTGTCTCTTTGTATTCCTCACGTTGTTTGTCATTCAGTGCTGCTGTTTTGTGCTGTAGACGACGTGGATCAACTTGTCAGATGGCATTCTGGATTTTTGCGTTCGCGTACGGTGGCTCTGAATTGTCAAAACGTCTCTCAAAATGCGTACCACGGATGCGAAAAACGCAGAAAATCGAACCTGATCCGAATATTTTTTTGACGGACGAAAGTTTCGGAGCCAGTGTGCAAACATGATTGACATAACGTGAGGTCGAATTTATTTTTTAACGTGCGTAAGTTTCGCATGCGAATTTCGGACTCAGTGTGCAATGACCTTTACTGGTTTGGCTGGAGTGGACTTCGATGGCACGGACTCCTTCCTTTCTTCTACCGGTCCCTCAGAGGAAGAGCAGCCCCAGATGTCCTGCTGATTCACTGCGGCGGGAACGACTTGGGATGCAGGAAGAGCATCGATCTCGTCGCAGCGATGAAGCAGGATCTGCAACATCTCTATTGGCGTTTCCCTCAGATGACCATTGTGCTGTCTGACATCACCCAGAGACGTCGGTGGAGATCGGGCCTTCCGGGGAAAATTGACAAGTCCCGTAAATGGGTGAACAATGTCATGGCTACCTTTGTCTTGGGAATGCAGGGGGGTATTGTGCATCACCCTCAAATTGTATTTAAAAATGTAATTAATTAGTTGTGTAAATACGCAACCATTTCATTCTACTACAAAAAAACAGGATTAAAAAACACCCCGCGCTAGTCAAATGAAATAAGCCTTAAGTATGTCTTTACTCACAGACTTTCTTCATCATTTTGGTCGAACAAATAGATCAATAAATCAGAGCTAACGTGAAAAGACAAATAAAGAACTGACAAGCATTAATTTAAAAACCTAAACTCAATAATTGTAATGCAAGGATCCCCTCAGCCTCGACTCGAGCGTCTCTCCCGCTCTCCACGCACTTCCTGCCCGCAGCATTTCAAATAGTACACGCTACATACACGGTAGAGACGTTTCTTTTAAAAATTATTTAGAGACATACTTACATGGTCCAAACTGAATACATTTCTTTAGAATAAAACGAGTAAATTCAACATCTTGTATAGAATAGAAAAGTTGAAATCGTAACTAACCGAATTTTTGAATTTGCGCGGCCTGCAGTAACGTTATACTGCAGGCCGCGCAAATTCAAAAATTCGGTTAGATACGATTTCGTTAGTATTCATGTTTACAAACAACGTTAATTAACTCATAAACAGCTAAAACACATGTTCAACCTTTGCATTATCGAGTATATTAATTAAAACATTTCCAACCTACCTTAATTCATCCGAGTCCAGGGGAAATTAATGGCAGCCGAGCAGAAAACTCGAGAAAGGCTCGTGAGTCATGACGTGAGAAAAAAAAACCGTCTGTCACAGGGTCCTTAAAGAGAAATTATCCTTTGGCTGAAAGTGAGATATTTGAGTAGTTGAGTGTACAATATTGAGAGCAATTCGCAGAAAGAAGAAGTAATTAGACTCAAATAGTTATAGCAATCCAACTTACACCCATATTCACTTTTACAGAGGGCTTGGGGACAAAAAGGTTGAGAACCAGGTTATGTTTAGAAAATACACTGTAATTTAATGTTGTTTTTAATCCTTTCCCCACCTAAACTAAGAGAATAAGAGAGTTAGAGAACCTTTAAAGAACTATACAGAGGCTTAATGGGTTCTTTTTATGGCAGTGGCGCTATATAGCACCTTAACCACAGCAAGGAACCGCTGAAGAACCATACAGGGGCTTTACAGGTTCTTTATAAGGTAGTGGTGCTATATAGCACCTTAACCACCCCAAAGAACCGCTGGAGAACCAATTTTTTTAGAGTGTAGTTAAATTCCATAACATGCCAATTACATGTGATACCAATTTCACGTGTTCGCACATACATAAGTTCTTGCGTAATTTTTTTCGTTAATTCTTAGTTTTTGCCTTGATAATAGAAAATATGAGCTAGGCATCATGTATGACAGTCAAAAATGAGATATGAGCTACAAAATGACCAGATCCTGCCATTAGCTATATAGAAGGACATATCTTGTATGTGGATATAGGCTTATATGTGACATAGGCTTATATGTGGATATGAAGAAGCAATACAGGAGACCTATATTTCCTGTATATGCACATATATGCACCTCAATTTTGTCTATATGTGGCATATATACGCATATATGCAGTATATATATGGCATATATGCAGTATATATATGCATATATGCAGCATATATATTATCATATATGTGCATATATGCAGCATATATGTGCATATATACTGCATATAGGTTTCATATATGCACATATATCCACATATAGATTCTTTCCATGTGGGGTAGTTTTAAACAGACCAAATATTTTGGAAGTTAAATCTGAAAGGTGAATATTCGGCAGGCAATTTTCTGTCCATTTTATTCCGCTTTACAAATTCAGTGGTTCAAATTTGACACAAAATTCAACATTTCATATCCGGGAACTGCAGGAATAGCAGTAGAGTGCTGATTCATATTCTTCATTGGCTCAGGGTGTCCATAGATATGAATAAGTTAAATTTAAGACTATTTAATATCTTTTTAAAGGTGCCCTAGATTCAAAAATTTAATTTATCTCGGCATAGTTAAATAAGAAGAGTTCAGTACATGGAAATGACATACAGTGAGTCTCAAACTCCATTGTTTCCTCCTTCTTATATAAATCTCATTTGTTTAAAAGACCTCCGAAGAACAGGCGAATCTCAACATAACATCGACTGTTACGTAACAGTCAGGATCATTAATATGTACGCCCCCAATATTTGCATATGCCAGCTCATGTTCCCAACATTATGAAAGGGATTATATGTCTGGATCTGCACAGCTGAATCATCAGACTAAGTAAGCAAGCAAGGACAATAGCGAAAAATGGCAGATGGAGCAATAATAACTGACATGATCCATGATAACATGATATTTTTAGTGATATTTGTAAATTGTCTTTCTAAATGTTTCGTTAGCATGTTGCTAATGTACTGTTAAATGTGGTTAAAGTTACCATCGTTTATTACTGTATTCACAGAGACAAGAGCCGTCGCTATTTTCATTTTTAAACAACAGTGTAGCATTAGCCGTTAGCCACGGATCATAGCCTCAAACTCATTCATAACCGAATGTAAACATCAAAATAAACACTGTACTTACACGATTAGACATGATGCATGATGAACACTTTGTAAAGATCCATTTTGAGGGTTATATTAGCTGTTTGAACTTTTTTTATGTTGTTAAGGCAAGCGCGAGCTCTTGGGGCGTGGAGCACGAGATTTAAAGGGCCACACACCCTGAATCGGCTCATTTATAATGATGCTCCAAAATAGGCAGTTAAAAAAATGAATTAAAAAAAATCTATGGGGTATTTTGAGCTGAAACTTCACAGACACATTCAGGGGACACCTTAGACTTATATTACATCTTTTAAAAAAAAGATCTGGGGCACCTTTAATACCACCTTACATGAAATTTAAGACCAAACCTGTGATGGAAATACACACACACACCCGGCACTTAAAAAAGAAAAGAAATTATATATATATAAAATTATGTATGAGGCATCAATGCGCCACCATATATATATATATATATATATATATATATATATATATATATATATATATATATATATCTACGGCGGTGCATTGCTGCCTCATACATAATAATTTTTCCACTCAATTATGTCATAAAAACGACATCTTTTCTCGTTAAAACGATGTCTTTAAAACAACATCGCTATTAACGAAATGTTATGTCGTTAAAACAACATATTTTGTAGGCCTACATGACGTGTACATATAGGCTACCTTTATCTGATCTATAATAGAGAATTTATATAGCCTAGATCAGTGCCTTTATCACACTTCCACACTCCAAAAGCAGAAGCAAATATAGTGTAAATACCTTTTGATGCCTGCATCGATGGCAATGCCCATATAATGAACACAATATCATTGTTTCATGGGCATATATGCAGTTTCTAATAGCCTAATAAAGCACAATTTTATCATTTAGCATTCCTTTTTTAATGGAAAATAACTCGCACCTGATTATGTCACATGCACCAAGTCAGAATTATGTTTTTGAGAGAAAAAAATCTCCGATAGGCCTAATTCTCATTGAAACAGTAAGATGCAGAGTTGCAGAATGCAGAGCTTATTGCGATTAATAGGAGACCTTAATGTTGCAATGTAATGCATTCAGTACACACGTGCACCGTACTGAAAGCCCTGTACTGAAATGGTTCGGTACAAATAGGAATAACGTTATAATCTCGTTCATGGTAGAGAAAGCTGCTTACATGTAGGCTATACACAGGGAAAGACAAACATAAACACATCTTTTGTATCTTCATCAGCTTTTCCACATATATACTGTCCCTGATAATCATCACATATACTTACTGCTTGCTCCATTTCTGTAAATCCATTTTTTGAATTAATGAATGAATGAATGACTCTCTAGTCGTCGCACTGGTCTTCATTAACAGCCGCTTGCACCACCTGCTGGTGAGGAAGACTAACAGCCGATGGAGATTACCGACGGCAATCTACTGCTATTCCTGCAGTTTCCGGACGTGCAATGTTGAATTTTCTGTTGAATTTGAACCACTGAATTTGTGAAAGTGAATTTGTAAAGCGAAATAAAATGGACTGAAAATTGCCTGTCGAATATTAAGAGTTGTATTTTTAAACAGACCAAATATCTTGAAATCTGAAAGGTGAATATAAATGATAGAATTTTTAATAATGAAAATGTGTGTGAAATATACAACCATGTTGAATTTCAGCTCATATAAATGCAAGCCCTAAAAATACAATGCATTAAAATGCAAGCATTTTTTTTTTTTTTTAAATTAGTGCAATTCAACAAGCTGTTTTGTATCAAAAACTTTTGCCATTATTCTACTGAGTGGCCATATCACTGCATGCATGGTTAGCCAACAGTGCTGAGCATTCTGGGCTGAGAATTGTTTTTAATCGTGTCGTAGCTAAACAAGCTTGACTGGAAAATAACCATTAAGCCATTACTTGCCATTTTTAGAACCATTCGGCCTGACAGTGGAAAAGCATATATTTCCAAACATGTGCATTGGCTCGTTTTGCTTAAACTCAAAGGTCGTTAGGCTCTCAGGCAAGATCTCAATTGGTCAGTCACTGAAGTGACTGACTGAAAGGGAACTGCACATTTTGCATGATTGCCTATCCAGACACGCCTGATTCAATTCATCAGCTTATTAGTAGAGACCTGAAGACCCCAAATGGATGGGTCAGTTAAAAAAAGTAATCAAACATGTACAGTTGTTGTGTCTCCAGAATCTTGGGTGGGAAACACTGCAAGAAAGTATATAGCTGATGCTAATTCTGATCTGTGTTTATTATTTTCAGATCAATTTAATTCAAAGATGTCCTACCCAACAACTCTAGGGCAAATTGGTGGAAGGGGAGGTAGTCCATTTTCATTAACTGGTGAGAACAATGGTGCCAGTTTAGAGAAGATCTGGGTTTGGGTTGGAGGATGGCAGGTGAAGGCTGTCAGGGTTTGGCTTTCAGATGGGAGAGATCAAACTTTTGGACAACCATTTGGAAATTATCAAGAGTTCAAGTTCCAGCCTGGTGAGTGTTTCACCTCACTGTCCTTGTGGGGGAACGGAGCAGGATCACGTCTTGGAGCTATCAAATTCAGAACCAGTCTTGGGAGAGAATTCTTTGCAAAGATGACAATCTGTGGTTTAACTACAGAAAATCACATGGATGTCGGCTCTGGATATTGTTTGAAAGTTGTAGGAAGATCTGGTGCCGACATTGACTGCATGGGATTCATGTTTCTCAATGCAGTTGAATCAGCAGTTCTCACCAATGTCAACTATCCCACTATCAACCAACTGATACCAAAGGTGGCAACAGAAACAATCAAAACCCTCTCTTACAAGAACAGCTCCTCCGTCACTCAAGAACAAAGAGTTGAATCCTCAAAGACAATAACCAACAAATCTTCATGGTCTATTAGAGCAAGTTTGAAAACAGTATTTAATATGGAAGTTAAGGCTGCGATTCCACAGATTGCAGACGTTACAGGAGGATACCAAGTCGAAGTTGGACTTGAAAGCACTTACAGTCAGGAGCAGACAGATGAGAGAACCGAAACTCTGTCTACTGATGTCGATGTGCCACCAGGGAAGAAGGTGGATGTTAACGTCACCATTGGAAGAGCCAATTTTGACCTGCCTTACACTGGCACAGTGCAGATCACCTGCACGAATGGCAGTGTGTTACAGTACGAAACCAAGGGCACATACAAAGGCGTCACTTACACTGATATCAAAGTGGAGACTAAGGAATCTCCTCTGTAATGTTAAGACAGATTGCACATGTAGCACAAGTTATTTGATTACTTCTAATTTTGTCAATCATGTATCAATTGTTTTACATTTAGGGCAAATTGTTTGGTGTTTTTTGGTGGTTGGGTGTTTCCTGTGTGTGTGCGTGTATACACACAACAGTTGCTGTTTTCAAATAGTCTTATATGATACCAATGCACAAATATTCATATAGATTCATACTTTGTGTAATCACTTTAAAATAAACTCTAGAAATAGGTTCTGTAATAATGTTTTTTAAATGAGATTTAATTAAAAATAAAATGATTAAATAAACCATGTGTTACAAGCAATGTTTCCTGGAATTATTTTCTTGCTGTGCAAAACTTATCTCTGTTGAGTGGACTTTTCGGCCACATGAGCAAAAATATTTCTGGATTCAGACCTGTACATACACACAAAAGTGGTTACATCATGTAGTTGTAACTTTAATGTGCTATTTCTATTGGATTTGACAATGTAGTGATATAAAGCCACATTTCTGAAAAGAAGCGATTCAGGTCGTCCAAAAATGCAAAATTATCCACTTTGAAACCCGGTTTCAAAAAATAGCGGTTTCACCTCCCGAAAATGCTGGATCTGTCTGGACGAGTGCGTATACACAGAAACGTGTCTCCGTGTGGACAGGGCCTTAAGTTTTGAGCAATTGGGAGAGCTATAAACTCATAATTAAGAGGAAAAAAGTTAGAATTGTGACAGAAACTCACAACTCCAAGCAAAAAAAGTCAGAATTGCAAGATTTAAACTTGCAATTATCTTTTAAGTTTTATAAAACAATCTTCCATAGATATTTGAGGACTTGTGCAGCAAAAAAGCAGTGAAGCAAATTAGCTCAAAGAAAAAACATTAATAATTAATCATAACTTGTTATGATTAATTATGAATATTTGAATCAGTTAAAGGTTGGGTATGTTTTTTCTCTTCTAACAACACTGTTGGACATTGTTGATATTTGAAATCAACCCAAACAAAACCACCCCTCTCCTCATTGCTCCGCCTCCAAAACTCACACTCCAGTCCTAACCACCCTGCTCCGAGTCGGTGTCGAACCGCAGCCCGTCCGCTGCTGGCATGCGAGGCGAGTGCACTATCAATGACACCTCATTCTCTAGCGGTTGTCAGCACACCTTTCAAAGCCTTTTCATTAAAATTATAGACATGGTTCCATCCAACAAAGTAACTTTAGTTTTAGTTACTTTAACTAAATTGTTCTATTTAAATTCAGTACATTCAACAAAAGCATTTTTAAAATTTTCTTGTAATGAGTCATAAAAAGACAAAGTCTTGCTCAAACTGTATTTGTTAAACATAAGTGCAATACACAATGTTTTACACAATCTGCTCAATCATTACAAGTCATTAGATTTGTGTAAATGCATATACTCTGAAAAAGAAGAAAAACAAAAAATGCAATATTTTAGATATGCCTGAGGCCAGAAATGACAGTTGGCAGACTCTAAAATTTAGGCTTAGAACATGTTTGCTCAAATTATAAATTACATTTATCTGCTACTTCCAATAAATTCTCATTCATTTCTACATCGTTGTGAGTCTGTGTTCTGTAACAATTACATCTGTTGACACCGAACTGTATTTGACATTGTTGCCACAGACAAGACCCTAGTTCTTCTGGGCTCTGCCTGCTTGCACAGGGAGCGTGCATTGCAACCATGAAGACATTTGTGAGAAACGCTACGTAATATCATTGCGCCTGCTGCACTCATGGTACTGCAGCAAAGTTCCTTGATTATTACGCCGGAATGAGAGTATAGTTCCTAGCCATATCGGCCTAGAAAATCACAACTCTTCATTTTCCGTCGGTCTTAGTACACGATGTAACTACAGAAGAGTCAAGATTTAAATAGGAAAAATACTGAAACTTTTTTTTGGTTATTTTTGAGCGAGATGCTAACGGTCTAATCAGATTCAATGAACTATGCTAAGCTATGCTAAAAGTGGTACCGCCAGACCCGGAGATCAGCTGAATGGATTCGAAAACGGTAAAACTCAACTGTTTAACTCTAGGGGAGTTGTAAAATGAGCCTATTTTCAAAAAAGTGGAGTGTTCCTTTAAAATACAAGATCTCCATTTGTATTGAACTTTCAACGCTGTAATTTTGCAGATACTGTTTATGCTCAAGCAGCAACATTACACACTAATTAAAGTTAAAAAAGTGAAATCGCAATGAACCACGCCTTTGAAGACTGTATACATGGATCTTCCCCACTTCCTGTGCTGTAGTCGACAGGTGCCGTGTCGTGTTGATTCAGAGAGGAGGTGGGCCTTGGTGTAAAAATGGTTGGAAACCACTGATATAGACGATACCGGACAATGAACTGAACTCAGGCAGGAACTTAAATACTCAAAGGTAAATGACGAACAGCAGTGAGTTAGTGTCCATGGTGACTGATGAGTGATTTAGTTTGGTCCTCTGGCACCTTGTTGCTGCCATCTCCTGCAACATTTGAGTGGTTCAATTTTATAAATTCAGCTATTTTTTTTTGTCTTGTGGACTATATATAAACATATTTTATGTTAAATATCTTACTAAGGGCAGTACTAAATAAAAAATAACATGCATTTTGTGATCTTATATACAGTGGTATGCGAAAGTTTGGGAACCCCTTGCAGAATCTGTGAAAATGTGAACAATTTTAACAAAATAAGAGAGATCATACAAAATGCATGTTATTTTTTATTTAGTACTGTCCTGAGTAAGATATTTTACATAAAAGATGTTTACATATAATCCACAAGAAAAGTAGCTGAATTTATTAAAATATCTCTGTTCAAAAGTTTGGGAACCCTTGGATCTTAATACTGTGTGTGGTAACCGGATGATCTACGACTGTTTTTTTGTTTTGTGATGGTTGTTCATGAGTCTCTTGTTTGTCCTGAGCAGTTAAACTGAGCTCTGTTCTTCGGAAAAATCCTCCAGCTCCTGCCAATTCTTCAGCTTTCAAGCATTTTTGCATATTTATATGTGTGTGTGTGTGTGTGTGTATATATATATATATATATATATATATATATATATTTATATATATATATGTGTGTGTGTGTGTGTGTATGTGTGTATATATGTGTGTGTGTATATATATATATATATATATATGTGTGTGTGTGTGTATATATATATATATATATATATATATGGGGCGAGGGGGGCGTGGTTCAGTGAGGTCTGGAACCGGAGAGAATAGCGGGAGACGCTTGGTAAGTGAGTGGGTTGAATACAAATCACGAACACCTGTGTCTCGTTCTAGTGATTGGCACGGAGACAGGATAAGACGCCGTGAGAAGCAGGAGTGTGCGAGAGAGAGGGGAACTGCTGACTGAGGCACAGCGCGTTGCTTGGAGTGAAGCCCTTGTGGATTGTGTCTACGGAATCTGGAGTGAAGCCCTTTGTGGATTATTTATGTTGCGGTTGTTGTGCGCTGCAGTCTTTCTGTTGAACTTTGTTCTCAATAAAAGCTCAGTCAGCAGTTGTTCGCCAACTCAGACCTCTTCCTTCCCACACACGAACTTTAACTGTACTACAATATATATATGTATATAAATATGTGTGTGTGTGTATATATATATATATATATATATATATATATATATATAATGTATGTGTATATATATGTATGTGTATATATACATATATGTATGTGTATATATATGTGTGTGTATATATACGTGTGTGTATATATATATATCTCACAACATTTTTCATATATTGTGAAAGATAACTGGACATAATATTTGAATGTTAGGCTAAGGTTATCTTGACCTTGAAATCCATTACTAGTGAGAAACCGTCTCAGGTTACGTATGTAACCATAGTTCCCTGAGAACAGGGAACGAGACTCTGCGTTGAACAGAACGCATTGGGGAACCATCACGTGACCCAGGTGTCGAAAGCACTATCCAACAACTCCAATAGCTATTGGCCGGCGACAGCCTATGACGTCATACGGCGCGACCCGGATGTATAAAGGGAGCGCCTGGAGAGACAGTCACTATCTTATCGTCTTGAGGGACTGTTCTGAAGGCAGACAACCTGAAGCATGGCAAAGGAACGCAGAGTCTCGTTCCCTGTTCTCAGGGAACTATGGTTACATACGTAACCTGAGACGTTCCCTTTCAAAGGGAACTCCGGAACTCCACTCTGCGTTGAACAGAACGCATTGGGGAACGATATACCCACGCCGCCATGCTGGAGGGAGTGCCTGCCAAAAAATATGGCTGAGGCAAAAGACCTCAAGGCAGTTCTCAAACTGCCAGCAACTCCCCCTCGGGTCACACCAGGCTGTCAGTGACAGCATTCCCTTTGGCCAACAGCCCAAGCTGACCTTCCCACAGGCTTCTACCTTTCTCTTTTAACAAATAGACCCTAGAGAAACGCTAAGGCGTCTAGAACCCAATTTTCTTGTGAGAAAAGTGGTTCCTTTAAGGGAATGTGGCCAAGGAACCAAAGGGAACCTCGGCCAGTCACTCATGAGGGGAGCAAGGTCACCCTCCTTGCCACCAGGGAGGCCGACCTGGTCTTCTCAGGGAACAGACTCAGTTCAGGCAACCCTGTCTGAATACAGAGCCTCTAAAACGCATTCTTCAGGAAGATAGTAGGTAAGAGTGACTGCAGAAAGGCAGAAACCAGCTCAGACCCACGCGTAGAGACGGGCATCCTGGAGAGCAGAACTCAGCTGAGTGCTATGAACCCTCATATCGAGGGAGATAATCCGCTCAACCTAGGATCTACCCAGTGCTTAATTAACGCACTGAGGAGGCTGTGCGCTGAAAACCCTGAAAAGGGAGCACAAACCAGCCTGGGGCTGACGCTTAAGACGGGGCCTGATCAAGGCCGAACCATCATAATCAGCTTAGGGAGCTAAGCACTATTACAAACCCCAAGGGGAAGCGCAGAGCTCACCTAACAGGTAGACTATGCCAAGAGCACATACTCATGGAGGCCCGAGAGGGGCTACAACATGACAACATTTCTATATACATAAAGACAGAAGTAAAATTCAGAAAGAGGCCCGTTTCTGGTAAAGCCATTCTGAACATCTGTCTAAGCCTGCGGCAGACAGACAACTTCCATGGCAGCAATAGAAAGCTGCACAGTGCTCTTATGATAATCCACCCAACACAATCCGACGAGCAGTGTACTCAGTAAAAGCACCTTTTACTCTTTAAGCAAGAGGAGTACAGCGTACGCCAACACGTATTAAGGAAGGCCTGGAAGGCCTATAACCTCAACAGACACGTGGCATCAGCTCGTGGCAGTGTTTAGGTCCCAAGCCTGGTAAACTGCCCGCAAAAGAGGGGGTTGAATCTACCACCTGGCCAACGAAAGTGTATAGAAATAGTTCTCAGAGAGAAATACACCTAAACAAACACTAGTGTATCCAAAAAGGGCGGCCCGCAGGCTTAGCATCCTTCAGGACACACGGCGTAAGTCTCATGGCCGTTTCCAGGAGCACAAAGATCCAACCTAAGCGCTAGGTGGCTCTTAGCTCAACTAGAATCATCGACTCAGAGGCAACAATAGGTTAAACCAAACCTCAGTAAGGTTTCACTACTGACATCTCATCCAGAGCCGCACAGAAAAACACAATCTGTGCCAACGTGCAAACTAAAAAGGAGGCCTGAAGTGGCCTGCCGATCCAGTGACACGTGGCTTCAGCTCGTGAATTCCCAGGGAACCAAGCTTACAGGGAACCAGCTCTAACCCACTAACTATGGGAAGCCAACTGCTACCTGTGCTAGGCTACACTTTCCAAACAGGCAAAGTACCCTAAGTTCTTGTGACTAAGGGGAACCAATACAACCAACATGGTCTAAGGGAGGCTAATTAAGCCTACTACCTCAAACAAACATGCTGCAGGGCCTGAAGCAGTGTAATAATAAAGCAGTATGTGAGCAAACTGATATCCATTAAACAGCCAATATGAAATTATTGCAAACTAGAAGGAGGCTGAACAATCCAGCCTACAATCACCGTTATATGCAATATAGCTGATAAACAGATAACTGAAAGGGAGCTGACAGATACGAACTTTTCTCAAAAAGTGATCTAGCTACCCCGAGTATGCAATCCAACAGGTGATGCACTCAGTAACACGGGGAAAGGGTTCACCGAACACTTAAATAGTGGCCGCTTTTCTTTCAAAAAGGGCCTGCTATATATAAGCGGGTGCCAACCTGTGGCAGCATATTAAGCTCACATACAAACTAAACATTCCAACAGGCAATGTACCCTAAACATGTGACTAAAGGGAACCAAACAAAGCCAACGTGGTCTAAGGGAGGCTATAAGGCCTACTAACTCAAACAAACACATGGCAGGGCCTGTGGTAGTGTACATATGTGAGCAAACCAAGATCAGTTAATCAGCATGACAACTGCTAACTAGAAGGAGGCTAAATATCATAAAGCCTACAATCCGAGTTATATGCAATATAACCGCTAACAAGATCACCAGGGAGCTAAAAATAGATACCAACTTTCCTCAAAAAGTGGTTCTAACTACCCTGAGTATGTAATCCAACAGGTGATGCACTCAGTGACACAAATACACCTCTTAACTGGGGAATATGTAGTCACCATCCTCTCAAATAGAGGCCGCTCTACAGCAAAAAGGGCCTACTATTAAGAGAACAGGTGCTAACCTGTGGCAGCATAAGTAAGCTCACATATATATATGTAGGGCAAAAATCTAGAACTCAAAGTAACATAAAACTTTGAAATACATGCTATTTAAAAGGAAAAACATTCCCATACAGATCCTCAAATCTGTTCTAAGCCTAGAAGACGAAAGGCTAAAAACTAGCATCGTCCAATCAAACTTGATAAATACTGATATCAAGTGGCTCAGAGGAATTCATTTCCCTTAGCATGAAAGTTATAGGAAGTGGGGCCTAGCAAACCTGCATAACTTATCTACACAAAGATAAGGGCCTACCACCTGAGAGACAGCATCAGGGAGTCAAAAACAGTCTACGACCTAGCTGTAATCTCACAATTGCGCCTACACAAGCAAGGGGATAATGGCATACGGCCTAACAACTCCCTCGGGAGGAGGCCAGAACTAGGAACTATACAACCTAATCAGGGATAGTAAACATAAGGTTATGTAAATAACAAACCAAACCTAGCTCTAGCCTAGCCGCTAAGCTACGGGCTTTCTTACAAGGCCACAAGCCTAGTGAAGCCTGGGCTTCACCTCCAAATCTCATGGATAAGAGAAAGAAAGTGAAGCTCACAAGCAAACAATGTCAGGCGGCCGATTAAGGCCGACCTAAACATCTACATATTAGTTGAAGTGACAAGTACTATCAACTTCAGTATGCCAAAAACCCCCTAATTTTCCTGACTACAGGAAATAAGGTCTTATTTTAAATGACCCTCCTGCAGCTCAAAAACCAAAAACTCCTAATGCTCCCTTTTACAAAAAAGGATGGAATCTAAGGTTCTTTAAGCTTAAAGATCCTCTTACTATCAAACAGAAACAGCGGGCTGATAGAAACAATGACTATGGGCCCAGCCATCAGTCTGACCATAAGAAGCATCTGAGCATGACATATGCTTATATATAAACATATACACACAGAAGGTGGAAGAAGAAGAGGAGAGGGTAGCTATAAAGCGCCCTATATAGCTGGGAGATTGATCACAAACGCAACAGTGTTTACAATCGATCACCCGTCTCACTCGCTCTTCCTCCCCCTCCCGTCTGTCTGGGTTCAGATACAAATCTGAATGGCTAGGGGTTTTTCCATTCCTCACCGATCTCAAAAGCAGAGATCAGAACGGAATGGAAAGTATGGAAGCTGCCGTATTAATGGACAGAAAGGAACCGCTCGCGGCCCCTTTCTTAACGCGCCCTCCCGGCAGCCGCAGCCTGCCGAGAAGCGCGTCCCAAACACACAGCAGCTCGCATACACCCGCCAGGGGAGCGCTCACCGCCGGACGCGATGACGTCAAACATGAACGTCATCGTCATCCGGTCGCTCTTGCCAGCCCCAGGGAAGTTGAGAGAATAAAACTTTCTCAAACTTCCCAACGACCTCATCCGCAAGCCCTATGATTGCAGCCACCGTTAAGCCTTAGCACAAACAGGGGCAAGAACCACCAGGCAGAGATGCAGATAGCTCTTCCCTCGGGAAGAGTACCAAACGAGAACAGAGTAAACAACAGACAGACACACAGCAGTGCCCTCAAGCACTGTGTATGCGTGCTCCTCTCCAGACAGAAAACGCTCAGAAAAATATGTATATCAAGTGTCAAACCTTGGGACACGGATAAACACACTGTCATGAAGGTTTGTAAGGTATATATAGAAAACCCTACCGGAGTCTTTTGGTAAAGATGCAATCAGACAGAACAGGACCGAAAGACGAAAAAGATAGTGACTGTCTCTCCAGGCGCTCCCTTTATACATCCAGGTCGCACCGTATGACGTCATAGGCTATCGCCGGCCAATAGCAATTGGAGTTGTTGGATAGTGCTTTCGACACCTGGGTCACGTGACGGTTCCCCAATGCGTTCTGTTCAACGCAGAGTGGAGTTCCCTTCGAAAGGGAAATGCATAATTCCAATACTATTATCTTGCTTGCTGCTGGCATATTCTATTCTAGCTATCTAATGTTAGCAAGGTCATCAAAATAAAAGTTGAAATAGAACATTATTTTATACAAAGTATATTTCGTCGCTGTCAGGTAGAAACCTTGTATCTACTTATTTCGTCATTTTTATTGTTGTCATAAATTAATGCAATTAAACACCCTTTACGTCTGTCAGTGGACTCTTCGCCAGAACAAGTTGGACATACCGCGTGTTATGAAGCCATCCAAACTGACGGAGAAGCATAGCTCAGAATTTGGATTCAATGGCAGCATGACCATGGTAAGGTTTGTGTCGGAGAAGGGAAAGGCTGTTGTCCTCCTGAGCACCATACGTGATGATAAAGCAGTAGATGATAACAGTGTTAGAAGAAACCAGAAATGATCCAATATTACAAACTGGTGGTGTGACCAATGCCAACAGCTAGTCCACATTCATACTGTCCGTTTTTGGGATTGACAACCACATTTACTTGAGATGTCCCGTTCACACAGCAACTTACAGAAGCGTCTGGAACACAGTCAATATGAACAAAGCATATACACTAACAAGAAGCGACAGTTAATAGATAGTTCCATTGAAACACCAGCCCTGCATTTCCGCCATTTTGTGGTGAAAGCGAGTCGGCAGTCCACTAGTTTCTATGGCAATATCAGCTGCTTTGTTAAAAAAATCGTACATTTAAGCTGAAATCCAACCTGAATGATGACAATAGAGAATAAAATACTATCACTAGTGATCATCATATCCTGTTAACAGTTTATTTTACACACTTTGTGTTTAAGTCTTCCACTTTTTTCACAAAACCTTTGCTCTCTAGAAACCCAGTCAGTTTGGGTTAAAATTCTTTAAAAGGTTTATAAACACTGAATTAATACCAACATATGAAATTAAATTAAGGACATGCATCAGAAAAATTGGGAATGTTGGACAATAAATATATGACTACAACAGCTTGATTTTGCAGTGTTGTCTAATGTCCGTTAAAGCAAAAGTGTCCAAAAGTGGGAATTATGGGATAACGGACACAGCAATGCATCATGTATTATAAGATCGTTATGTTTGTAGCGTTATCCATTAAAACGTACAATATAGCCAATATACATACACAATATATACAATATATATTTCAATTCAGACCTAGATATTATTACTATTACTCCATTAGGTCTAAAATATATTGTTCGCTGCAAACATGATCTTAAATTTATTAATTAATAATTTACTATTAATAAATGTGTAAAGTTGCATAAAATGGAAATACTCATTAAAGTAGGCTAACTACGTTACCTCAGATGGTTGAATGGTTGGATTCCTCAACTGGTAAAATAAAACATATATAAAACAATACAACATTTACTGTAGGAGCCATACAATTTACTGGTGACTTAATTTTAAAAAACTGTTCTATTGCGCTTCTGATTTGGCAGTGAAATTTGCTGATTTTGGGTGTGTAAGTTGTGAAGGATTCTTGTATTCTCTTAACAGTAACCATGACGATAGTGACCAGCGTAATATTAAAGATGGCGATGTCCATAAAACTGAAAGGTATTATCACTTTTGACATGACAAGACACTAATTAAACCGCGAGTCCATCCATCAAAACTTCATTAACCAACAGCAGCATGTAAAAAGCTAGCCGGAGTCTTTAACTGTTGCACTCATGTGTCACGTACTTTGCAACGTCTCGCACATGAAACGGCATTTGATTTTGTAAAAGAAACACAAAACTAACATGAGTCACTTTGGTGGAGAACAGTGACTGGATCTAACCCTTTCAGATGACACACAGCTCACATCTCTGCATACATGAAAATCCCTCACCTTTCGGCGAAATTTGCAGTTTTGAAACCAAAATACGTGACCTACAGTACGTGAATCGTGTAGATTCGATGAGAAAATGTTTTGGGGGTGAGGTGTTCATATTTAGTGAACTGCGAACAGGTGCGTGTGCCAGAAGGGAACGCGAGCGCATGGAAATATTAACGTGAAGGGCCTTGCATCACCAGTGCAGACCACCATCAGAAGCTGAAACCACGCCTGGCCTCAGCAATTTACCCGACCGAATTTGATGAGTGATGGTTTCAATAATTTTAATATTTTCTGGTATATCTAAGTTAAGTTACCCAGGAGCTCTGTTGACATAGACTTAGCGTTAGCTACAGCTTGATGAATTGAGTCATTGAACACAGCAGGAGAGAACGCAACGTTAGCCAGCTAGCTAAAGCTCCGGTGGAAAATTATTAGCTAACGTTACCGTTTTTGAGGAGGTAGATTTTGAGGTGAGGGGACTGACAAGGCAGAAGGTAAAGTGGTCCACCGTTCTATCAGGACATCCAGAGAGAACTTGTGCAGTTCAATGTTGACCTGACCAGCCCTAGTTTCAAGGAGGGAGAGAGCATTGTGGAGTGGTGGGGTCATGTCTTTGACCAGCCAGATAAGTACCCCTCCCTGAGTGCAATGGTTAAATGTTGCCTCTCCATCTTTCACGGACCAAGAGTTGAGTCGTCTTTTAGTTTGATGAATGATGTAATTGACCAAAGGAGTGGCAACATGAATGTACCAACATTTAATGCAATCCAGACGGTCAGGTACACCCTGCAGTCCCGGGGGAAGACAGCCATGCAGCTCTTCAGAAGGGACAATGTGAAGTTTGGGGAGGTGGACAGAACACTATGCAAGAACATCAACTCTGCAGCAGCCACATACAAACGCCAGCAGAAGATGAATCAGAAAGAAAAGCAGCAGCAGCAGAGCAAGTATGGCTCCCAAGCATCTGGCAGTGCTCAGCAGGCCAAGAAACAGAACGCTGAAGAAGAGAAAAGGGCGAGGCTGAGACATGTGGCAAAACAGCGAAAGTGGGCCATGGAGACATTGGTGGTTCAGGCAAAGAAGAAAAAATGAGATCTGGTTCTGAGAGTATTACGAACTGTAATGTAAATTGTTATCTTTGCCAATAAAATGTATTAAAATCTGAATTACAGAACATTGTATTGGCTGTAAATCATGATGGAAGAGTAGACAAGTTAAGTTACAGCATGTCCACCATCTCTTGTGGGGGTTATGCATTAAGCCATTTGTGGTGCCCTTACCACATTGTGCCTCATATACTGTAAATGTTAGACCCAGTGACAGGCTGGCATGAAATGGCTTGCATAATACTTAGTAAGGAGGCCATAATAATTTTTGACTCATGGCTGAAGTTAAGTTTCTCCAGCTCACCCCAGGTTGGCAAAAAAGCATCTCAAAATGCATCAGATTGATGCTTTAAAATATGGAATATTTACATTTTTCTTACAAATACAGGACTGTATTTTATGTGCTTGTAAAAATTCATTTAATTTGATTCATGCAGGCTTCAGGTATCAGGTTATGATATTCATTAATTAACCAAACACAAATATAATATGAATAAACAAATAGAGTTCATGTGTGTATAAATATCGAGGCACTTCTCCAGTCAAATGGTTCAAACAGACATTCCAGTGCAAACTAAGTTCTATTTCCTGCCAATGCAGAAGTAAAAATTAATGTTATAATGTAACATGATGGCAGATCTGATTAAAAAATCAGTAACAAGGATGTTACATGTGTATGGTTTACATATATTTTTCAGGTTCTCAGGCCTTACATGTTCAGTCATGTGTGATAATTTTATATGTATAAAATACCTTTTGACTTGTCTGAGTAGATTTAAAGGAGCGAAAAGCTCAAATGTATCAGTTTCTGTGTGAAAAAGGGAAAATGTAAATGTGAAATGTGCACTGCTTTGACAACAGAGAAACAGAATGACACGTGTGCATTAATAAGAAAAAATAAATATTATATTGATAAAGCTTTAGTGGAAAAGTGTGAAAAAAGACACTGAATAAACAATTGCTGGGGATTATGTGGTCATTGAAATCAAGATATTTTGAATATTCATGGCTCAGATATCAGATATTATTCTATGAATATTGTCAATTCATAGAATATTAAATGTTGAAATAAATAAAAAAAAGAATGAAAAAAAGAAAATAAAAAAGCCCAATAGTGCATGAAATAACATAGGAACTGAATGTGGGTCATTTCAGACCCATGTTGTGCATTAGAAGAGGTTTGCATAGCTTGTGCATTAAAGGGTTAAATTCAACTCTGAAATCCAAATGACTAATTTCTTGAAATTTAGGGCCTTTGTATGAAATGACATCCAAGAAATTGGCCTCCTGAAGGTTAATGGGAAATTCAATTTTAATAGAACCTCAATATTAGTGTTGAGGCTGTCAATGTCAATGTTGAAATCACATTTATTTAGTACTGAAACACAGCATACATTACATTAAAACACAGATCTTTAGCATAAACAGTGCATTTTCAATGTAATGCAATTCAAAGTTGATTAGAAGAAAAAATAGTACTGGTTTGAATATGAAGTCCGTTCTGGTGCTTCATCTGACAATGAAATCAGAAAAATCATGAAGACAATTTACAAGCAGTAACACACAATAGACATCACACTGTTGTTTCAAAAAATACTTCTTTTTTCTTTTTTCTTTTTTTGGTGAGAAATAGTAAGAATAATTTTTATAGGGTCTTTGGGGTCTTTTTAGACCCAAACAACGTTTGCTACAATAAAAAAAAATGTTCTCTTTGTCCAAATGTCATTAAAGTTTGTACAGTTGTTAACACTTTCTAGATCTACAAATAATTTAAAAAAAAATTGAGTGATATCTTGTTTTTATGTTGGTGTAGAAAAAAACTCACACTCAGGGTCTGATGACAAAATATGACCCTCAGGCATACAAAATGTAATTTTGTAACAAAATAATTGTTTAAAAAAAAAAAAAACTCAAAACAAAACAAATGTATTTTACTCAGTTTATTAATGTTTTTAGGAGGATTTTGGAGGATTTATCATATATTTAAAATTAATTAATAAAATATAAATAAATAAATAAATAAATATTTTTGTTGAGTAGGTTTTTATACAAAAACAGCTTTTTATGTAAAATTCACTTTATAAAAGACCCACATTTCTAAATTTCAATTCATGGGGATAACATGGATAATTTGACATGGTTTAGTGGTTTGGAAAATGCAGTTCATAAAAGTAAAAAAAAACTATAATTTTTACCAGTAGATGGCAGCAGAGCTCCACTATTTGCTATGTGCTGTTTGAATGACTGAAAGATTTTTTTCAGTTGGATTTATATATATTTAAATTGTATTTATTTATTTTTATTTAAATATTATGAAATCACAATTATAACAATAAAAATTACTTTTTGTCAAAGTTTAGCATTTTTTTTGTACTGAAAAAAAAAAAAAGGTTTTTCAAAAATGTTGATTTTGAGGATGAATTTTGTCCATTTTCTAAGTGGGGTCTCATCATAATGTAACAACACTGAAAAACTTTTTTTTATTACAAAAAATACAAAACTTTGACAAAAAGTAGCTTTTATTGTTATAATTGTGATTTCATAATATTTAGATATGAATCCAACTGAAATATACTTATGAAAAAGATGTCTTTCAGTCATTCAAACACCACATAGCAAATAGTGGAGCTCTGCTGCCATCTACTGGTAAAAAGTTTAGTTTTTTTACTTTTAAAACTGCATTTTCCAAAATATGGGCAAAAATCTTACACTAAACCATGTCAAATTATCCATGTTATCCCCATGAATGAAATTTAGGAATGTGGGTCTTTTATGAAGTGAATTTTACATAAAAAGCTGTTTTTGTAAAAAAAAAAAAAAAAACCTATTTAAAAAAGTATTTTAAAATTTATTTATATAAATTTAAAAATATATAAATCCTCCAAAAACTGCACAAATGTTGAGTAAAAACATTAATAAACATAGTAAAATTAACATTTTTTAATTTTTTTAAAAACACAATTATTTTGTTATAAAATTACATTTTGTTGCCTGGGGTCTGTGGAGACCCCAAAGACCCTGAGTGTACTTCCCAAACGAAGACCGCACAAGGGTTAAAGTGTGCTGACTTATGTGCTGATATTGATTTACACACATGCAAATGTACACACACCTCCTTTTCTGTTCTAATTTTAGCTCACCTGCAAAATACCTGAACCTCACACAAAACGACAACTCTGTGATATGCGTCAGGTATAGCGATGTTGACATATCGTCCCTTAATTGGCTTAAATTCAAATGTTTTTGTTACTCCAAATCCAATGTCCCAAACTGTTGCAGCCCTGTGGATACACGGAGAAATAGAAAGAGACAAGGAAAAATGAAAGGGCATTGTTGTAACTGATAATTCACACATAATTTACAAAATATTTATTTTATTATGAGCAATATCACACTCGTAGCCGTGCGATACGGCCCAATATCAGCATGGCTGTAGGCATTAACAAATCATTTTTACAGAATCCAATAAAGTTCCACACTCGGCGACCTAACTTTCTTTGAGTGCGGGAAGAGTGTCTCGTCTGTCATATTTAACAACATGCTTTTATGTGGCAGTAGCAGCTACGCGTTTTGTGTCTGCATAGTGATATACATTATTAATTTATTATATCATACTCTTAGAAGTAAACAGAATGCCTTTAAAAAACTGCTAATTGTGGTTTTATACTGGTAGCAAGCAAGAGAAAAACAAGAAAACATCACAGTTCTTCTTACAGCTGATTGTTGTTGCCATTGTTTTCTAGGCTGTTGCCAATCCGGATTTGCGCTTTGGATATCCCTGCTGAACAACAGTGTCTATGAGTAGTGATGGCAACCTTGGATATGGTGTAGACGTTCTTCAAGTCAACTCTCCACCAGGGTGTATCTTGTCTGTCAGTTATGACTGCATGACATATGAAATATATCTGTGTCAGTATTTCCATCTACAGCATTGTTGGGCCTTTGCATAGGCCTCTCCAAATTTCGGAGATGTGGAAGATTGGACAGCTTGACCTCCAACAGCAAAATTGCCTGTTTACCATGACAAAAAAAAAAAGGAACATAAATTTTCTCTTATTTGTCTTTTCTTTTGTCATGCTGAGTTAAATCCCAATATTATAGGCAACACTGTGGTCATCGATGTAAAATGATCAAATGTGTAAGAATGTTATTTGTAACTGAGTGTTTTCAGTAAAAGATTAAACAAAGTTCACTCACCTGGAACACAAGTGCTATCTTCCATTTCTGTTGACAACAACAGTTATTTAGATATTAATATGTAGGTCTACAGAATAAATTAAACCACAGAATAAATTAAACTGCAGAATACCTGCAAATACTTCAACCTCACACAAAGTGAGAATTTTATAAATCCCAGGTAGAACAATGTTGACATATCGGCCCTCAACTCGTATGTTTCTGTGCCTCCAGATGGGATGGACCAAACTATTGCAGCCCTGTAGATAAACACAGACAAATGAAGAATTTTGAAAATGACCAATCGTTTCTCTAAGATAAGACCACTTATTCCTCATCTGGTATCGTTTAAAGTCCTTTTGAAGCTGCACTGAAATTGTAATTTTGACCTTCAACCGTTTGGAGGCCATTGAAGTCCACTATATGGAGAATAATCCTGGAATGTTTTCATCAAAAACCTTCATTTATTTTCGACTGAAGAAAGAAAGACATGAACATCTTGAATGACATGGAGGTGAGTAAATTATCAGGGAAATTTTATTTGAAAGTGAACTAATCCTTTAAGGACTCAAATATGGGACTGACAACAGCATTCTGCTGCTGTGTGAACGTGGCCATTGGATAATTATTGGTAAAATATAGCAACAGTCACATTTAAAAACAAACACTTTATGGAATACATAAATTCCTGTTTTTCTTATTTCTAGTATATTTCACAATGACTGATTTCTCACCATTTAATGTACAGTGACAGATGTTGGCATGTCAAAAAACACAGGTGTTTGATCCGCATTACCTACCTGATCCAGGGTATATAAATGTTTTTTTCCTGTCAGTACATAGCCGAAATAATAAATGAGGGGCTCGCTGGTGGGTATGTTCAGCTCTTTGGCGATATCCAGGTGCCTTCAGCTGAATGACGGCTCTGGTTTATGGGCAACCCCACATTTCTTTTTTCAGCTACTTACTGACACACTTGCCTAACGATTTCTTCGAAGCAGACGATTTTAGGATCATAATAAGATTTTCTTTGACTTAGTCTATTTGGACTCACCATCTTCTAACATTACACTCTGACACGACATATTTCTACTTAATGAGACTTGTTTGTTGACTCTGCTCAATATTGTTGCGGGTGTATTATTGACATGTATTATTGACCCCCCTTTTTTTCCCGCCCTTATATTCAGAACAATACGATAATATCTCTTTCCCCCTTCTGGAGTAAAATGAGAGAGAGCAATCCATTACAGCTGATTGTTGTTGCCGTTGCTATGCAGGCTGTTGCCAATCCGGATCTGCGCACCTGATATCCGCTCTCCACAACAGTCTCCGCGATTAGTGATGGTAACCTTGGTTATGCTGTAGACACCCATTAAATCCACTCTCCACCAGGGATTATGCTCCACGTTAGTATGAGTGCATGACCCATGCGCATAATTTGGATTACTGTTTCCATCTACTGCATGTTTAGCCGATCCAAGGAACATGTGTGTAGAAGATTGGACTGTTTTTGCTCCAAGAGCAATATTCCCTGTTTAACATGGGGGAAAAACAAATTACACATATTTCTTGTCTTTTGTTGTGCTGAAATAAACCCCACCATTATGGGTAACATTATACGAAGCTATGTTATCAACATGATGTATTAATTAAAATGTTTGACATATTTGAACTCTAAGAATATTTGCTATACGTAAGCACTTTGAACATTAAGAAAACTCACTTGAAATCTCTTCTGTATCTTCTGCAAAATAAAAAAAACAATATCACATTAATACACTCAGAACCTGAATTGAACCACAAACTAGAATGAGTCGGTCTAAGTTCGGTCTTTTTCCTCTCACACAACTAGACAACAATCAGACATTGCACAGAGAATGCCTGTCATGAGCCTTGTATGTGGCCTTCAACATCAAAACACACATGCTGTTTACACTAACAAATGTACATGAATTATCCCAAACATACCTGTCCAATCAGTGACACACAGGCCAGGCAGAAGCGCAAGCAACAAAATCACCAGTACGTTCATCCTGACCTCAGAAATAAAGAATACAGCATTGTTATGTCAGCATATGGAGAAATAAGTTTGTCTCATCCTCGTTTTGACAGGAAAGGTTATTATTCCTAATAATAATAATATAAAAGAACCCCATCAGATCTGCATGGCATATAGTAGTAATGCCCCTTTTGCAGCTTGTTATCCAGTCAAATATTAGCAATAATATAACAACTTTATACCTTGAAGAATAGTTCATCAACTTTTTTTTTTTTTTTTTTGTATCCAGGTTGATGCTGTCTTTCAAACATTTGCACGTTTCACTTACAGTGAGGACTGAAGCATGATCCTTACCTGTCACCTCCTCAGGTTCTGTGTAGTTGAACCTCAGATCAAAAAGAGTGGAATGAGTGGAGTGATCTCTCTCTATATACGGTTCTTCTGTGTTCTTGAATGTACATATAACGTGTTTGTTTGTGTGGAGGATGTGTTGCAAAATCAGGTAACTGCATTTGAAATGTCTGGGCTGTACTGACTTCTCTTCTGTATTGGAAAATAACACCCACTTCTGTTTCAGCAGGTTGCTTTCAAGGTAAGAAAATCAGCTGAAGTCATGCTTCATCTTACCTGCACAAGCAGCTTCTGTTATTGCCACAAACTCTAGTGACATGCAGCAAAAATAACAGCATTGCCAAACATTTGTAGAACCCTTAATATGATTACTCTCATGACTATTTACATTATAATATGTTTACAATACTTGTTTTTTCGTAGTTATAAATCTCTTTAAATGGTACAGGTTTATGCATTCATGCCGTACATGCAATAAATACATCTCAATCTCAAACAAAACTAACATGGATATTCTGAAACAGAAAGTGTTTAATTGTTCAGTTTATAATAGAAAAATATTCTGAGTTAAAAATTCAGCTGTAAATCTCTTTGAATGACACAAGTATATGTGTACGTGCCATATATACAACCCTAAAGAAAATGAGTGGAGTGAACTGAAGAGAAGAAGCACCAACATGGAGCTGGAATCTGAAGGATCTGGAGAGATTCTGCATGGAGGAATGATCTCTGATCTCTTGTCAGGTGTTCTCCAAACGCATCAGGCTTTATAGTATAGATGATTTAGAGCTGTTATCTTGGCAAAAGGAGGTTGCAAAAAGTATTGAATAAAAGGGTATGATTAATTGTGAGCAATGTGTATTAGAGAAAAATATTTCTCTCATAATGAGATTTTCAATGAAAGATTGGATTTTTGTACATTTTTAGAATAAAAGATCAAAATGATTAACGATGCAGATTTATTTTCACAGCCTTCTTTGGTCATATTTACTATGGGTATGAATAATTTTTAGCTCAACTGTATATATATATATATATATATATATATATATATATATATATATACATACATACAGGGGCGTAGCAACCGGGGGGGACACGTCCCCCGCACTTTTAGAAACTGGTGATTCTGACCCCTGCTGAAGTGTTCTCTGATTTGTTACTTAGATTTGGGTGAACTAACATTCAGCCAATCACAGAGCGAATCATCTCTTGGGCGCGTCTGCTATGAGCTTCAAATCTCTTGTTGGTGTTGTGAGTTTTCGTTCGTTCATTCACTTTGCTATTAGGCCGTCTGGGATAAAATGCACCCCAGAAAAAAGCAAAGGACGATTACATCCTTTTTTCAAACACACACTGTAAGTATGTTACAGTATGTCGCGATGACACGAATCACGCGATAAAGTTTTCATGTTATTATTTAAACTGCTGTAACGTCAAAAGACAACAGAACCCGTATGGACCTCGTCACGTCGCGCCGGATTCAGTGTGTTAAATGCTCTCCTACTTGTCGCTTTGTATAAAAGCGTCTGCTAAATGAGACGTAACAAATTATTGGTTTCTGCTGTCTTTTGTTGCCTACGTGCTGCTCGCGGAGAAGAATTATCCTTTCACAATAAATCAAATTTGTTTTGCACCGAATATCTTAAAATACTTTATCAAATTTAAAATATATATTTTTTTATACTTTATGTAAATATTCTACTTTATGTCCTAACTGGTCTGTAGGAACGGCAGGCTGTGACGTCACTGACAGAGAGAGGGGACAGTTGCTCAACCTCTCCAGAATGTGTACAGGTGAGATTTGTATAAAAAAAAGCAGATTGACTATTTTAAGGCAGTGTTTTCTTAATTGGAACTGTTTGCCAATATTTTAAGGAATTACACATCAATTTAATTCCTTAAAACAAAAGATCAACCATCAATCACCTTTATTTATATAGCTAGTGCTTTTAATAATACAGATTGTGTCAAAGCACTGAACAGTATCAAATAGGAGAATAGAGTAATTTATAATGACAAGATTAAACACTGAATTTCCAGTTTAAGGCATTTTATTATTGAATGCAGAGAATATTTTAAATATCATAAAATATCTTTATCTAAATAAAGTATAGATGGTCTCACATTGGTCTCAAAGTCCTGCAGTATTTTTACATTTTGAGGATGATTTCACAAAAATAGGTTCCTGTAAGCTATCACGACACGTTCCAAAATTGCCACTAGGGTGCTGTAAAATGCCAATTGGTATTCTATTTAGAATTTATTATTATGAACATCAGCTTTGGGTCACATCACCATACAGCTGTCCCCCCCACTTTTAAAATGGCTGCTACGCCCCTGCATACATACACACAATTTTATGGGAATTGTAAATACACTATTCAGAAATAAACATTGGAATGCTTGGAAGAGATGGTAAAAACTGAAATCATAAAAAAAAAAGTATACTTATAAGTATGTTCAGTGTCATAGATGATGAAACCAAAGATCTGAGGAAAAAGAGCAGGTTTCTCTGGTTTTAAGGGTGTATTCACACCTGTCTTGTTTGGTTCGACTGAATCAAACTCAAGTTCGTTTCCCCCCTTGGTGTGGATCTTTTGGGCAGGTGTGAATACAGCAATTGCACTCGGGTGCGGATCAAACAACCGTACTGAGACCCGGCTGAAGAGGTGGAACAATGGTACGGTTCTCTGCTTGAGAATTTCTGTCCAATGAATGGATGACCTTAGTACACGTGTGGTTTTGTTTACAAATTTTGGTTCACTTCCAAAAGGGCAGTGTGAAAGCGAAACGGACCAAAGCAAGTGAACTAGTGGACTTTCCTTGTGTGAATACACCCTAAGATACATTTACACTGGCACTGTAGCATAACCTGATATTGACATGTTCAACATGTTCCTGGGTCAACATTTTTGTTGATCCTGGAACAACATTCAAATCAACCAATCAGATTTGAGGGACAAGTTTACAGATTATGTCAAGTTTAGGCTTAAAATCATGAAAAATAAAAGATGTTGACCCAGGAACGCATCTAACTCAGCAAAATCAGGACGTGCATTGTCTATAGCAACAATAGTTTTTAAAATAAAACTCTTCTGCTCATCAAGGCCTCATTTATTTGATCCAAAACAGTAATATATATATATATATATATATATATATATATATATATATATATATATATATATATATAAAGCTGTTCTTTTGAACTTTCTTCATCAAACGATCCTGGGGAAAATTGTACAGTGGCATGAAAAAGTATGTGAACCCCTTGCAGAATCTGGGAAAATGAGAATTATTTTAATAAAATAAGAGGGATAATAAAGAATGCATGTTATTTTTTTGTTTAGTACTGTCCTGAGTTTAGATATTTTACGAAAAAGATGTTTACATTTAGTTCACAAGACAAAACAATAGCTGAATTTATTAAAATAACCCCATTCATAAGTATGTGAACCATTGATTCTTAATACTGTGTGTGGTTACCTGATGATCCACGACTGTTTTTATGTTTTGTGATGGTTGTTCATGAGTCTCTTGTTTGTCCTGAGCAGTTAAACTGAGCTCTGTTCTTCAGAAAAATCCTCCAGCTCCTGCTGATTCATCAGTTTTCAAGCATTTTTGCATATTTTAACCCTTTCCAGCAGTGACTATAGGATTTTGAGATCTATGTTTTCATACTGAGGACAACTGAGGGACTCAAACACAACTATTAAAAAAGGTTCAAACATTCACTGATGCTCCAGAAGGAAACACGATGCATTAAGAGCCGAGGGGTGAAAACTTTTGAATTCAAATATCAAGGTAAATTGTACTTAATTTTTCTGCCGGGAAACATGCAAGTATCTTCTGTTGGTCTGAAGGGCAGTACTAAATAAAAAACGACGATATTTAAACAAAATAAGAAAAATTGTGACATCTTCATCCTGTTCAAAAGTTTTCACTTGTAGGGTTATTTTAGTCAATTCAACTATTGTTTTGTCTTGTGAACTAAATGCAAACATCTTTTATGTAAAATATCTAAACTCAGGACAGTACTAAACAAAAAATAACATGCATTTTTTTATTATCCCTCTTATTTTATTAAAATAATTCTCATTTTCACAGATTCTGCAAGGGGTTCACATACTTTTTCATGCCACTGTACACAACTGTTTTCAACATTGATAATAATCATAAATCATTCTAATATGATGATTTGATGATCATTAAACATTTATGATTAATGATCATCAAATCATCATATTAGAATGATTTCTGAAGGATCATGTGACACTGAAGACTGAAGTAATGATGCTGAATTCAGCTTTGATAAACAGCATTTTAAAATATATTCAAATAGAAAACTGTTATTTTAAATTGTAAAAATATTTCACAATATTATTGTGTTTTGGATCAAATAAATGACGTTTTGGTGAGCATAAGAGACTTCTTCTGAAAACAAATCTTACCATTCAAAAACTTTTGGCCGGTAGTGTACATTTATTAGAAAAAGTATTGATGTATATGTCACACTGAATTTCCTTTTAATTTGGGGGGAAATTAAATGTATTAATCACAAACACACAAATCCTTATCAGTGGACAAGATTACATTGTTTGTTTGACTTATGGATAATATTGCATGTACTCTCTCTCTCTCTTTATGCACATTAGCAGCAGACATGAGTATTTATGAGCATTTTATGAGTATTTTTTATTTGCCTTTTTATAATATCTTTCTTTTAATGCTCTTCATAGATTTGAAAGTGAAAAATATCCTTATGTAATATCCTAACCGCATGACAAACTTCTAACTTGGCATGTAAATAAGTCTTTGAGTCATATAGAGGTTTATGGTAATACATAACCCCATAATATCTGGAAGGCAAATGATGCAGTGGGCCTATACAAATCACTTTCTATTTTGTAAAACAGGATTTTTCAACTGTCTACTACACTTGCATCAGATGCTACAGGCTTCCCTAGAGACTGCTGATCAGCTTCTATACCACTACACAATAAAAATCATCATAACTTATTGCTGGTATTCCAGCTGCACTGCTGCAGACAAAACTGTATGTGCTCAAATCTGTGTGACATCTATTCAGACAGTCTTTTTACACAGGCCACAAACATGAAACAGCTTTTTTTTTTCAGAGCTGTGAACAGGCTGCAGAAGCCTTCTATTAATCCTTCTCTCATACACACATACACATATGCACAAACACACACATAATACATACATTGCATGTACGTAATGCTGTAACAGGGTTTAATCTAATAACAGAGTCTGTGCAATAATGATTTGCATGTATTTGAATGCAATGTAAAGTATTTTTTATGTGCTGTAAATTGGATTGCTTCAACAGAATTTCGTTGTATTACAAAAAAGGCCTAACCTAACTGTAAGTCATTTCAATCAAATTACGTATTTCATCATTTTGTAGGGTTCAAATTATTATTATTATTATTATCGTTATTATCATTTATTTTTTTGTTATTTGACAAAAAAAAAACAGAGGCCTTGCATTTTGCATGTTCTTGAAACATCTGACCCATACCACATCTTTTTATAGTTACACAAGGCTTATTGCTGCAAGATCTCAAAAAAATAGAGACCATTTCTAAAATAAAATTCTCTGTTGACATTGCACATCACCGTTGTGACTGATTAGGTTTAAAAGTCAAGAAAAGAAAACAAGAAAATGATATTTTGAGGCAGCATTGCAATTCCTTTTAGAAGAAACTGTTTATTTGACACAAAGTTAGCCAAGTGTGATTGTTTTAACTTTTCTTTATTGCAGTTCATGTATTTTCACCATAGACCATGTGCTGTAAAAATTTAAACTACATAGTACATTATATAACTGTAACTGTTTTAATTAAATTGTCCATTTATTTATCCACTTTGTAATTGAAAAATGTTAAAGTAGTTTGAAAGTACTTCATATGTCCCTTGCTTATAATTCAGCTGAAACTGTTATCCATGCGTTCATAGGCTCCAGATTACTGTAACCAGAAGGATTGCTGTAACTCCATGTATAGGGTCTTACCCGCTAAAGTGCTTAAAGGGATAGTTCTCCTAAAAATGAAAATTTGATGTTTATCTGCTTACCCCCAGGGCATCCAAGATGTAGGTGACTTTATTTCTTCAGTAGAACACAAATGATGATTTTTAACTCCAACCGTTGCCGTCTGTCAGTCAAATAATTCGAGTGAATGGGAACTTTGTCTGTAAGAGTCAAAAAAACATGCACAGATAAATCCAAATTAAACCCTGCGGCTCGTGACGACACATTGATGTCCTAAGACATGAAACGATCGGTTTGTGTGAGAAACCGAACAGTATTTATATCATTTTTTACCTCTAATACACCATGTCCAACTGCACTTGACATCTGGTTAGTGAGGTCTGATCGCGCTCTGACAACTGAAGTGATGTTTCGCACTCATTGAAGTATAAGCGCGAGACATCACTGCCGTCATCAGAGCGCGTTTATGACCTCACTAACCTAATGATGAACGCAGTTGGACATAGTGGTATTTTAGAGGTAAAAAATGATATAAATACTGTTCGGTTTCTCACACAAACCATTCGTTTCGTGTCTTAGGACATCAATGTGTCGTCACGAGCTGCAGGGTTTAATTTGGATTTGTCTGTGCATGTTTATGTTTACTCTTATAGATTGTGTTCCCATTGACATGCATTATTTGACTGACAGACCGCAACGGTTGGAGTTAAAAATCATCATTTGTGTTCTACTGAAGAAACAAAGTCACCTACATCTTGGATGCCCTGGGGGTAAGCAGATAAACATCAAATTTTCATTTTTGGGTGAACTATCCCTTTTAAGACTAAAGATTTCAGCCTAGAATTTCAGAAATTGTTTAGGATTTTCCAAATTTGTCTGAGACAGTCAAATCTTGGCCAAAATCGCACAGTGTGCACCGAGCTTAGAGACACAACTTAAAACACACCTTAATTTTGTTTTGTAAATAACTATTCTTCAACCTTTGTTTGATTATTGGTCATTATTTGCCATATGTTAATTGTCATTTCTGCGATGTCTTGATATCTTGCCTTATAAAATGTCCTTAGGTCCTTGAAATCAACTATATAAATAAAACATTATTATTATTATTTACATTAAGAAAATATGAATAGATAATATGTGATGCAAATCTAATTGAATCAGGCCCCTTAAAAAATTTTTATTAAAGAGTTAGTTCACCCCAAAATTAAAATTCTGTCATTAATTACTCACCCTCATGCCGTTCCACACCCGTAAGACCTTCGTTAATCTTCGGAACACAAATTAAGATATTTTTGATAAAATCCGATGGCTCAGAGTGAGGCCTCCATAGGGAGCAATGACATTTCCTCTCTCAAGATCCATAAAGGTACTAAAAACATATTTAAATCAGTTCATGTGAGTACAGTGGTTAAATATTAATATTATAAAGTGACAAGAATATTTTTGGTGCGCCAAAAAAACAAAATAGCGATTTATTTAGTGATAGCCGATTTCAAAACACTGCTTCAGGAAGCTTCGGAGCACAAATGAATCAGGGTGTCGAATCAGCTGTTCGGAGCGCCAAAGTCACGTGATTTCAGCTGTTTGGCAGACTGACACGCAATCCAAATCATGATTCGACACACTGATTCATAACGCTCCGAAGCTTCATGAAGCAGTGTTTTGAAATCGGCCTGCATAGGGAGCAATGACATTTCCTCTCTCAAGATCCATAAAGGTACTAAAAACATATTTAAATCAGTTCATGTGAGTACAGTGGTTCAATATTACCACTGTAACCACTGTACTCACATGAACCGATTTAAATATGTTTTTAGTACGAATTTAGTATGATTAACAAAGGTCTTACAGGTGTGGAACAGCATGAGGGTGAGTAATAAATGACATTATTTTGGGTGAACTAACCCTTTAATAAATAAAACATTGCTTTAAAACATTCTTTTCCATGACTGATACACTGTAAATATTACTGTTACTCTGTAAATTATAAACCTTGTCTTATATTACTGTCTTTTCTGCAGTCACCAAAGCAATAAGTCACATTCTTCAATAAAAATGTGTATGCTTCGTTATTGTGTACCATTCCTTTTTTTAATAGAATTTAATCATTTACTATCCTTACCTCCCAATGACATACACACTGATATAAAAAAATGTCTCACCCCAAGGGCTTTTGGTTGGCTTTTCAGAAATATCTGAATCTGATGAGGGGAAACTCCTGCTAGCTGTTGTACATAAACAGGCACAGGAGCATTTGTTCCAGTGCCTGATGTAGTTTGTGTTGGTGGTTGAACCTGGATGACAACCGTTGAAGAGTTCATGGGTATGGCAGTGTGGGACATTCTTGATTCACAATCTGAAATTGACCTGTACAAAATCATAGTAAATCAAAACATGTAACGGACATGATTATAAAATAGATTTATGTAAAAACCTTTCCTGTTTATTAAAATATTATAAATGTGGTCTTCACATTGTTCAAAACCTTATGAATGCAGTTATGATAACATTAGTTATTACCATTGGTTAAATTATTGTTCAACTGAAATTAGACCTTTAAACAATCAGCTCACGTTTAATTCGATCTACATGATTTCAATTTTTGCTCTTTTTCAAAGACACTTACAAAATTGCCCTACCTGCCATTATAGATTATTACCAATTAAAGGAAATCCATTCATTAATAACTTTTTAGTAAAAATAAATAAATAAACAAATAAACTGACAAAATGCAAAGATAATCATCTGTATAAAAGTAGTCAGATGTAGTGCGTTTTACCTGAAAAAAGGGTCTTCAGTTGTTTTTTTTTTTGTTTTTTTTGCACTCTGCTCTGTAGTTCAGTCCACTCTTCTGATATCATCCGATGCAAGTGAGATAAATGTTATTGCTGATACTGTTTCCTAGAATGAAAGGGGAAACAGGTGGAGCTATCTCCAGTGGTTAGGAAGGGTTGGAAAGTTTAAAAATCCACAAAAGACATAAAAAACAAACCAAAAAAAAGACAGAAGTATTTATAAATATGCTTATGTTGTACTATCTAACAAGCAATCTGCATGCTGGATTGGAAACAGTCATGTAAATATTGTAGGATAAAATGTGGTGCAAATAACAATGATTAGTGCAGTGTTTAATTTAAAATACCATATATAATAATACCATTTTTTGGTTGATAACAAGAAGTGTAATAAATCTGAAGCCATTAGAATTCATTGTCCTCTTGTCTGACGAATTTTAATGAATCTGGGAAATGCTAATGTTAGCCTGCTAGCATTGAAAGCATGAGATCCTACCCTCCCAGCTTATTGGCATCCAAAGCCACTGTGGGCTAATGAACGTTCCATTATAAAAGAAGTCCATATGGTTCCGGGGGTTAATAAAGTCCTTCTGAAGCGAAGCAATGTGTTTGTGTAAAAAAATATATTCATATTTAACAAGTTATGAAGTCAAATATCTAGCTTCCATATTCAACGTACGAAGAAAGTGTAAAGTTTTTTTTCTGTAAGTTAAATAGGGAAGACGTAGGATGTAGTGTGATCATTTTGGACTGCGGGAGTTTTCCACTTTCTTCGTAAGTAGAATACAGAAGGCGGTCTGGAGGAAGCTAGATATTTTACTTCATAACTTGTTCATAGGTATTATATATGTATACTGGGTTCCCACTCTAAGCCAAATGTCAAAAATTGCCTAACCATAGCGTAACCATAACAATACACAAAACACGTGAAACAACTCAATACAATATGCAGTAGAGAAAAATTACATTTTGATAAATGGAAACTAAAATTTAAAGCGAAAAACAAAAAATCCCTGATATTCCATGACTTGGACAAAAATATATAGAATTCCCTGATTTTCAATGTCTGGAAAAGACCTTTTAAAATTCCATGATCCGTGGGAAACCTTTGTATATAAGCTATTTTTTTTGCTTGGGGTAATTTTCATTTGAAAGTGAAATAATCCTTTAAGTAGTGGTACAAACAAGGGAATTAATGTAACAAAGCTAAACTAAAAAAATTAAAAATAAATGACAACATAACCATGACAACACAAAAGAAGTAGGAACACAAGAAGCGGAAAAAGAACAAAAGGAACACAGGAAACTCATAAATACAAACTAAAAACAAACACAACTGAATATTTGTAGCATAAAGCTCTCTCCCAGAAGGAGCATCCTCGTGGCTTAAAGAGGAGGTGGCGTAGGAAGTGGACTAGGACACAATGGATGGATGGTGACAGGAGGACGATGAAATCGAAGTTTGAAAGGTATATATTATGGAGTGTCTATTTAAGTGCAAATAGTGTCCCTTGTTGGCAAACGTTAATGTTCCAAAATACCGTGGTGCAAATAGTTTCTGCCAGTATAAAGTATAGATAGCATCTACTTACTATTTACTCTTTTTGCAAAAATCTGATAGTGATTGTAAATTGCATACCGCTAATAAAATGTGCTATTGTCACTTAATGTAAATAGCATATATTAAGAAAGTATGCTATTTGGACTTAGTGTAAATAGCCGCTGCCATATATTTAATGCAGTGTGTAATATAGCTGTTTGTGAATGTAAAAGGTCTCCAAAGTTTTAAAGATCAAATTGCATAATAAATAAATTTATTGTCTTCTAAAAGAAAGAATCAACTCAGAACAGCCTAACCGAGGCATTAGGAATTCAAATCCCACTTCCGTGCCCTGCGTACATCTCAAAGTAATGCATTTGGCTAATGCCCGCCTATAGTCTTCAATGGTTGCCCGCGAACAACATCTACTTTGACCCACCCTCAAAATCTGTAGCTGGTTTGTGTTGTGTACATGTGGATAAGGCGATACAAAAGCAGAACAACATTTTCAAGAGTGCTTCTCAAATCTCTGTGCGGTCTAAATGGGATTTACAAAACGCCATTAAAGATGGGACAGAACCCACTTTATTTGGACCAACTTGCTCCTCTGATTGACAACCTGTAGGTATGATTACTGATGTGTAAATATTATCAACCAGGAGTTCAAAATACATAGATAAAGGATGGAGCAAGATTTGTTTTACAAACTTTAATGTTACATCAGTCATTCATGTTAGCGCTCGGCTAACATATGCACTGTTATTGATACAGTTAATGATACAGTTCCCACATGTGCACCTCAATAAATTAGAAATATACACATGGGTTTGTTGATGGACATACACTTGTTGCTGATGTAGAAGAAATTACAGTTGCAACATCTAAAAATGTACATCAAACTAAGTAGCGTATCACTGAGAAACGTCCTGCTCAATTCGTCCTTGTGATGGAGGTTTTGGTTGAATAACTTGTTCTTCCAACGTTTCAACATCAGGTCTTGCGCTCAAATTGACATTGAAAAATCGACGCCATCGTTACGGTCCTTACAATGTGAGCAATTGCTGAGCTTCAAGAAGCCTCCAGAGCAGAGATTCACATAATGGGCTTTTTGTTTCTACGTGCAGTAACCGGTAGACCAATCACAACACTGTTATTTCCAGAATGAGCTTTCAAATGAATTTTCAGGTCTCTTCGATATGTGAAACTCATCTCACACTGAAGACAAATGAAAGGTTTCTCTCCGGTGTGAAGCCTCATGTGGACTTGAAGGTTTCCTTTTTCATTGAAACCTTTTCCACACTGTTGGCAGGTGAAAGGCTTCTCTCCAGTGTGAAGTCTCACGTGAACCTCAAGGTTTGATTTGCTCGAGCAAGTCCTTCCACAGTGAGGGCAAATGAAACGCTTCTCTCCAATGTGAGTTATTACATGTTTCATAAGGTGATCGCTGTCTGTGAAGCTCATTCCACACTGATGACACATAAAACAGTTATCTCTTGAGTGAAGCCTCATGTGGCCCCTGAGGTTTAATTTACGTCTGAACCTCTTTCCACACCGATCACATGTGAAAGGCGATTCTCCAGTGTGAAGTCTTTTGTGGTAACTAAGCGTACCTAGATGTGCAAAACTCTTTCCACACTGTTCGCAGGTGAAAGGCTTCTCTCCAGTGTGAACTCTCATGTGAGCTTTAAGGCTTCCTTTTCCAGTGAAACCTCTTCCACACTGTTGGCAGGTGTAAGGACTCTCTCCTTTGTGAACTTTCATGTGAGCTTTAAGGTTCTCACGTTGTCTGAAACGCTTTCCACACTGAAAGCAGGTGAAGTAACGTCTATCCCCTATCTTTCGAGTTCTTTTTCGTGAGGAAGTCTTTTCAGTCTGTGAGCAGCTAAGATCGTTTTCCCCAGTTATGAAATCTGGTTTCTCTTCCTTTACATCATTCAGATCTTGAATCTCCTCGTTCAGCGGCATCAGGTCTAAGGTAAAAACAGATAAATACAAGTTTAAGCCCAGTTTAATGACACAAAATGACAAATACATACATACTCAGAGCGCTCTACAAGATTGATCAGGTGAATGCATGTTTTAAACAGTTTCTCTTACAGGTAAGTAAATCACTGATCTAAATTAATGCGCTGCTACATTGTACTAGAAAGTGGTGAGTTTAATCAGGGTTGGAACTAAACTCATACTGTAATGCTCACCTTGGGAGAAACATTGCTGCTTTTTGAAATTTTTGAAATCTGCTGGACAAACTCAAGTCATTCACACATGTATCTCTCTCTCAATGACTCAAAATATAGCTGCAAGCAGTGATACTGGGCTGGAAGCTCAATGCAGAGCAGGAAGATCAAAAACAGCAGAAATTGAATGTACATGAAAAACAGCTGGTTTTGAAGTAGGGCTGCAACAACTGTTCAATAAAATCAATAATAATTGATAATGAAAATCACCAAAAATGGGCTATATGTAAGATTTTTACCTTAATAAAGCATAAAAATACCCCTATATATTTGCAGATATTTAGGAAACATGCTAAGTTCACCTACTTGTTTCTCAGAAAAACAATGCTACAGCCAGATATTCTACTTTGAAATGTGTGTTCCGTGTCGGAATGTCTGTCTTTGTTTTGGTCTGTGTGAAACCATGTGCTGCCAGTTTATCCAATAGTATTTCGGCATCACAGGTTACCAGTTGGTGGAAAACACTGTGAATTGCAACCATGGAAACCAACAAACAAACTGGGTCAGAATCGCAGATTCTACTTGACCTAAAAAGCCTCTGCATCCATCCAAAAATCTCTATGAACGACAATATTAAAACTCAGATCAATTGTCAACTGCGCTCCCTCTTGTTGTGTGTTCTTAAGATGACCACCTGCGTCTTTGGACGAGGGGACGGGGCAAACAATATTTTGAATTTGGCCTGCACTACCTATTTTGACCACTGGGTGTCATTCCAACATAGAGCCCCTTTAAAGCTACAGAAGGATATGCAGCGCAAAAATATTAATTTTGCTGAAATATCTTGTTTAAAGTTACATTTAGATTTGAAAGTCAAAATGTCATTCAAGTATTTTATGACAGTAGTAACTGTAAAGGGAAAACTACTTGAATATAAATGTAAGACATTTCTTATAGCCTATTTACACAATTAAGAAATGACAGTAAGAGGTGATTTTGTCCAGAGTGAATGTGTGTTCCTGCAGAACATTTATCTTGCCTGTTGGTTAACACTGAGTTTGTATTTTTTTTTTATTACTATCTTAATTTGTAATGTAGAGATTTTTTAGACAAATTTATTAGACCTCTGCCACCAAGTGTAAGGTTTGTTAAACCAATTTGTTGTCTTATACTAGTTAATTTAGCATACTAACACTTGACAAGCATGCTCAACTTTAGTGAGGTATTTCTCAGAAACAAAAATTTAAAAAAAATTGTTCAGTCACTTTTCTGCAGCTTAGTCCAGATTATAATCTAATCAGATTTTGGACAAAATAAAAATTCTCTTTCCATTCACTTCAAAATAGTGGACAAACAAAATAATAAAAAGTAAAAAAAAAAAAATAATGACATGGACAAGAATGAAAGAACACAGAGAAATCAAAATTTATAAGCATTTTTGTAAAAATCCTTATATCACTGGAACACTAGGTTCATCCCCAACTTGAGAATGAAACCAACCTGTTTGTTCCTCAGTATCTTCTTGTTTCACACTGAATGTTTCTTCAATCTTCATGTCTTCACTCTCCTCTTTAATGAACGGCATCTTTACACACGTGGATCTCAGTCGCTTCACCAATAGTTATTTCTGTGCGTTTGTCCTGTTTAAAATAATTAACAGAAAGAAAATAATTCCACACTAAATCTCTGAGTGTCTCAATCAGATTCAGTTAATGGATATAAACATTAGACAAAATTTCATTTAAACCCCCCCCCCCTCAAAACTAGTACTAACGTTACATGAATAAAAGAGCACAAATTAAATAGACACAGACATGACCGAATTTATCTGATATGTAAATTAATAGACTGCACTTTCATGAAAACATGTTGGTTTCCATTCATTAATCGTTTGTGTTCGTTAGACTCTCTGAATCGAGCGTTTCGAATCACTGAATCACTTCAACTGACTCGGAGTTTCAAAAGCTCCGTTTCTCCATCACTACTCGTCAGTGACCAAATTCGTGTTAGTTATAAAGAGATTGACGATAATAGGAAGACAAATGAGTAGCAACTTTAATGTTACTCGTGTGTTTATTTATCATTTAATTGAGTTTCCAAAAGCTCCGTTTCTCCATCACTACTGCGCTTTGCTCACGTTTTAACGGTTTGTTAACGGTTAAGCAGAACAACGCAACATTCAGTGATATACAATTCATTTCATAGCTCTCATAAAGCTATAAAACAGTCTGCAGTGTTTGTTTCGACATAAACACAACAAACGCTATAAAACACAAACCTTTCTTCAGCCGAATCACAACAAATGCAGGAGCGTGGCGCAGCCTTATGACGTCACACCACCGAACCAAAATAAAAGTACACACTGGTCAAAATTATGAAAGAAAAAGTCTTTGAAAGGAGCCTCTTATGCTCATCAAACCTACATGTATTTTATCAAACGTAGTATAGTGAATATTATTACAATTTACAGTAATGGTTTTCTATTTTAACATTAAAATGTAATTCATTTCTGTGATCAAAGCTGAATTTTCAGCATCATTAGCATCAGTCTTCATTGCCACATGATCCTTCAGAAATCATTCTAATTTGATGATTTAATACTCAGTTATTATCAATGTTGGAAACAGTTTTGCTGCTTAATATTTTTTGTGGAAACTGTTATACTTTTTTAGGTTAAAATTATTTTTTTTTAATGAAGTATCAACTCCCACCCTATCCCAACCGCTACCTTCATCATTGCTGTATTAATATTAAAGTTTAAAATTACCAACAAAGACTAAACTACTAAATTCTAACATATTAAATATAATGAATATATGATTTTAAGGCCTCTTATAGTCTTATAGTCAACAACAAGAGGCCATGGCGAAACAAGCTGCTTGTACTGGTCTGTTGGAAAGCAGAGATGGGTGAATGACTTTTGAACATTGTCTGAGCCCAGCTTTAAACTATTGTATGAATTTTCTGATCAAATTGACAGAATTTCACAGCTGGGTCCATTATGAAAAGTAACAAAGCACAAAAATTATTGTGATTAGTGGACGGGAGGCGCCGCCACGATACAAATAATATTCGGTTAAGTTTTATTCACTTCATGCCTTTCTAGTTCACTTGTTTGAGTCTTCAGGTGCACATGATGAACAAATCCTTTAGAATCAGCCAGCGTTTCTGTACAGGCAGGAACACGCCAAGCCGTTGGTTGGCCGTCGGGCAGGTTTTGTTTGTCGGCCGACTAAGTTTTCTTAGTGTGTTCCACACCGTCGGCTGAAGTTGGTCCATGTCAGCTTTTTTTTTTTCGGCTGATTTGACATGTTGAATCGGCGTCGGAGCTCGTCGGGCCATCTGATTGGCTGTTCAGTTACTGCCACCTGCTGGTACGGAAAGGCATTTCATCTTACGGACGTGCTACTTGGCCGTCGGCTGTCAGTTTGGTGTGTCAGGCCAACTTTAGACAAAGATGCTCCCGACGTGAGCCAACCCCAGTCTGCTTTCGTCGCCACTAGTTCGTCGGCGTTGCCTTGATGTGTTCCGGCCTTAATGAGTCCAAGGCCAAGAATTTCTAGGTGCGGTTTTATCAACTACAAGTACAAGATCTGTGATGCTGAAGTTTCGGCGTGGTTTATTCCATTTCTGGTGTTGCTGCATTATATGGAGGTAGTCTTTCACCCTCCTTTTCCAAAATAAGTCCGCTAAGGTATTGAACATGTCTCCAGAGTCTTCGAATATACAAGTCGTCTTTCTTAGACCAGATGGTTTTGCTTTTAGCTGAAGGGTGTCAATGCTTCGAGGTCTTCTGGATCATCTGAAAATGCTGTTTCACTACTGAGTAAAGAACTTTCTTGACTTGCTGGATTAAGCACTCCCAAACACCACCATGAGGTGGGTTGAAGGTCCTTTTAATGCCGTTGTTGAACATGACAGTGCTGTTTCATCTGGCTTTAAACTAGTAGATGTTTGTTGTTTATTTGTGGCTTGATCTCACTGCACTGTTTAGTAGTTGCAGGACTAAGACTGTTCAGTGAATAAATGCATTTGCTCAAGCTGGAACTTTACTGTTTTGGGCCGAGCTTTTTGTGTGGTTTAGTTAAAACTTTCCACTTTAGACATGTTTGCTGTTTTTTGTTTCTCATAATGTCTCCATTTCTGTGTTTTCGTCCATCAATAAATTGCATTATACTCATGTCATGCAACAACAAGAAGTTTGGTTTCCTCGGCCCCCCAGAAATGTAATTATTATAAATTATCTTAAAATCATGAACACTGGGTTAAATTATGATAAATTATGTAATTTGTAGCACTTCTACATACAATGGAATCACCTATAACAATACTGTATGTGATGTAAATAGTAATATGTGTATTTAGATAAATGTAGTTATATAATTATCACCTCCTCACCCTACAACTTACCTTATTCTTAATATCCTCAGATTCTTCTTAATATCCTCCTCCTTTGCCTCTGTAACATATATCTGTTTTACATACTCCTCAGCTCCTCAAGCATTGACCGAAATAAAATGAGTAAACACATCTTCTTTTCAATTCACTTTCCATTTTGGGATATTGCATAAAAAAATGCGCTGGATGGAAACGCCAAGATTAGTCTCTAGAGAGGACGCAGCCTTCGAAATGAAATTAAATGAAAAGGAGACAGCCATTATTTTTCACATATTTGACTTTATTACAGCTCCTCTTTGCAAGCAAAGATTTCACGAGACATTTCAAAGTGGTATGGGTTTTTTTTTTTTTACTATGGTTATACAAACTGTAATCTATCACAATATCATAGGCAATTGTCCTAAGAGACGGTGAACAGTTTTATAAAATGAGAACTCATAAAAGCTACAGAAAACACTACATATACTATAATGTTAGTTAGCAGGCTAGCAGAGAACTAAAAATAATAAGACCTACTTATAAATTGTGATCCATAATCAATAGATTATCCCAACATAATGGGAACGGCTACATCTTTCAGGAGAAGGTTTTATGTGAAGCCTGCATTGTACTCTCTTAGGTTCTGGAAGCTGTCTTCCATAAAATTACACGTATTCTTCCACACAAAAATTTGGCACATAACTCGTCCCACACTGTTTGTCACAGACCCATGAATGAGGCGTCAAATTGTGCAGCCTATTGAGGAGAGTGGGCTAAGCAACCACCCCAACTGCCTAGGAACCACCCAGAACACATAAGCAATGGCCTAGCAACAACTCATAATACCCTAGCAACTACACAGAACACCACTTACATTTCCTTTAGAAATGTACATTCTAAAATAGAATGTACATTCTATACCAGTTCCCAACATGGAGGACTGGAGGGCCATCATTGACCAGTTCCATGTATGCTGGAATTTTTAAGTGAAGTAAGTGACGTAACATGTGGCCAAGTATGGTGACCCATACTCGGAATTTGTGCTCTGCATTTAACCCATACAAGTGCACACACACACACACACCCGGAGCAGTGGGCAGTCCAGAGAGTGCTGGACTCCCCTCACCGACAATCCCTGCCGGACCTGAGACTCGAACACATGATCTTTGGGTTACAAATCCGACTTTCTATCCATTAGGCCACGACTGCCAATTGTCTTGGTGGCAATGATGGGAAATGTGGTCTTATAAGCGCATATGCATTCTTTGTCCCTGTTCTTTAACTACAAATCCACCAACTCACTGGTTCTCCTAACTGTTGCCGATGCCAACTATCTGTTTAGTGTTGTGGAAGTTGGGGGCTATGTCAACATCAGTGACAGTGGGAACCTCCGTTATTCAGCATTTGGAAAAGTGTTCAGAGATGGAACTCTTGATTTACCACCAGATGCGGCTGTCCCAGGAGCAGAGCAATGGGGGCCTCTCCCCTCTGTGTTTGTGAGGGATGATGACAAACCTCTTGCCGCCATACCCTGGACATCACATCCCACCAGAGAGATGGGTTTTCTATTATCATCATCTCAGCCAGGCTAGGTTGATAGTTGAGTCAGCCTTTGGCATCCTCTCTGCTCATTGGCGGATATACAGCCGTGTCATTGCAACAAGTCCAGAGGTTTCAGTGCATGTTGAACAATCCGACATAGGGTGCTTCTCAATTCTTATTTGTGCATCCTCGTTTCCTTTCCTTGCTTCCTTTCCTCGCGTCTTAGCTCCACCTCTCCAGGATGCGAGGGAAGGACGCAAGGAAAAGACGAGAGGACGGAGGAATTGAATCAAGTGAAATGATAAATCCTCGCTCCCTTTAGCGTCACTTCAAAGCGTCATCAGCTGCGCTCGAGGGATCTACCCACATGTTGTTAAAGTTTGGTTATTTAAAAATATATAATAAATATTAATAAAGCAAGATGCCTAGTTGAAATATATGAGATATAAAGTTTATTTAATCTTTAAAAGTAAAGCATACATTTAAATTATTGTGACAGATAAGAAGGGGGAGGAGAATTTATGCGTGCGTCACGTTTCTCGACGAGAAAGACTTCCGCAAAGGATGCGCCTGTGTATCCTCGCTCATGACTCCTCAGGAAGCCTCCTCACTCCTCGTTCCTCGCCTCCTCGCGGTGCAATTAGAGAATTGAGATGTCCTTCAAGATGGCTGAGCTCGATTGTTTTCCGGGTCATAGGATGGAGGACGGAGGAGCGAGGAGACGAGGAGGGATATTGAGAAGCACCCATACTGTGCTTTCTTTAAACAGGAGGGTGCAGTGCCATGGCAGCCGAGTACATAGAGTACACCAAAGATCTTTGCAGATCCAAAAAACCCAATAGCTCTTTTAAGAACTACCCATATTTTGTCTTAAAAGTATACATTCCAATGACATCATTAAAATTTATGTTTATGTTTTATATTTCATTATCATCTATGTGTCATAATACTACTACTAGTGTTGACATGAGTGGAATATCATGAGGTAAGTAAAAATGGCATCCATAGGTAAACATTAAGTGATCGTATTATGTGTAGACATTACCACTGCATGAAATCACAACCATAAAAACCTTAGTGTTATATAATACTGATATTCTATATGAACAAGTTCAACCAGAACGCGATTCCGTATTCTTAAAAAAGCTTACGTTAAATGTCCTACACCTTCCCTATTCTACTTTCAGAAGGAACGCGGAGCCAGTTACATAGGGAAGGTGTAGGACATTTAGCATAAGCTTTTTGAAGAATATGGAATCGCGTTCTGGTTGAAGCACTTGTGATGTGATCATTTGTGTAAAGCATATACATTTTCATTTTTTTTTTTCCTTTTAAAAAGGACCAATCTTTCTCTAGATGAGACCCTTATTCCTCGTCTGGTATTGTCTGAAGCTGCACTGAAACTGTATTTTGACCTTCAACCATTTGGAGACCATTGAAGTCCACTATAAGGAGAAAAATGTTTTCATCAAAAACCTTAATTTCTTTACGACTAAAGAAAGGAGGACATGGACATCTTGGATGACATGGGGGTGAGTAAATTATCAGGAAATTTTTATTAATTTTTCATTTTTATTTTCAATAAACATAGACGCCAGAGCAATTGTGTAGTGATTATATTCACCAACAGAGGGGGCTGTGCAGCTACACTGCTACATCATGCACGCCGTTCATGAAAAACATAACCTGGACCAGAGCAGAGTGCCACCTTATTTTTTTGCTTATTATTAGAAGTAATTTAACCCTCTTTTTTATTGTCTTATTTTGTAATGTGACCTCGACCAACTAAACAGGCCAAATGAATTTCCATGTGAAAGAAGGCGGAGCTTCCGCACACACCTACCTGTTGTGTAATCGCCACGGACCAATGGTATAACGAAGGTGTTTATCAGCCAGAGCAAACTTTTACTGAAAGTTCGCTTTGACAAGCTGTTTTGAACTCCCAAAATGAACTCCAAACGAACTCTGTTTCGGCTTGATTTTGTTCTAACTAACATCACATCAGTTCACTTGATTTCGCTTGAAGTATATCGGGGCCTTTAGAGTAAATTAAACACTTTAAGGCAGTAACAAATTATTATTTTGATTATCTAGTGATTACTGGAACGATTAATCGACTAATTGTCGATTACTCAACTAGCAATTAGTAAAAATATTGAGTTAAACTTTAATAAAACAAGGAAATCTCTTCAGCTTTTGAAAGTGTATTTTCAATGAATTTGTTAAAAAAAAATTAAACTTATGTTAGAAACTCTGATTAAGTGATTATATTAGAGATGGATTCATTTCAGTATGTTGTACTGTATCTTTCTACATACTTTCTGATGTTCATCCATGTTTATTTCATGCTGTAATAGCAGAGAGGAAGAGACAATAGGTTCTCGTCCTGCTTGACCTGAGGTGCTACAGTGATCTCTCACACCACATTAAAGAGAGACAAAACCGCATGTATTGTTTGAATCCCATAGTAAAATTGAAAGAATTTAAAAGCTCAGACTTTGCTCCTGATGGCACTGGGGATATTCACCAAGATTGCAGCAAAGGTATTTTGAACTTTTAACCCCTAATAAAGAATGAAAAAGAACTCTGCCTGAGTCTAGCAGGATGCTTCTGTGAAGCTCAAAGTTCCTTTATTTCTGCAAGTTTTTCCACAATAATGGCACATGAAAGTCTTCTTTCTGGTGTGAGTTATTACATTATTCATAAGGTGAATTCTGTCAGTGAAACTCATTCCACACTGATGACATAAGAGCTCTTTCATACATGAATCTTCACGTGGTACTTAAGGGTTACTTTACTTCTGAAAGTCTTTTCACAGTGACAACATTTAAATGGCTTCTCTCCAGTGTGGACTCTCATGTGCCTGTGAAGGGCTGCTTTATGGATGAAACTTTTTCCACATTGTTTGCAGCTAAAGGGTTTCACTCCAGAGTGAATTCTCAAGTGGACTTTAAGGTATTCCTTTTGACTGAAACTCTTTCCACACTGTTGGCAATTGTAAGGCTTCTGTTCGGTGTGAATTTGTATGTGTCTGTCAAAGCTTTCTTTCCTATTGAAACTCTTTCCACACTGTTGGCAGGTGTAAGGCTTCTCTCCAGTGTGGACACTCATGTGCCTGTTAAGGGTTCCTTGATGGCTGAAACTTTTTCCACACTGTTTACAGCTAAAGGGCTTTTCTCCAGTGTGAATTCTCATGTGGTATTTAAAGTGTCCTATTTGACTGAATCTCTTTCCACATTGAACGCACTTATAGGGTCTCTCTCCGGTGTGAATTCTCAAGTGGAGTATAAGGTGTCCTTTCTGACTGAAACTCTTTTCACACTGAGTGCACTTGTAAGGCTTCTCTCCGGTGTGAATTCTCATGTGCCTGTTCAGGCTTGTTCTTTGAGCAAATCTTTTTCCACACTGCTGGCAGATGAAAGGGCTCTCTCCAGTGTGAACTCTCTTGTGGACTTTTAATTTCCCGTCTTGAACAATAGCCTTTCCACGCTGAGGGTGTGTATAAGGCTTCTCTCCAGTGTGAGTTCTCAAGTGCCCTTGAAGGAGTACTCTTTGGATAAAACTTTTTCCACATTGTTTGCAGGAGTAGGGTTTCTCTCCAGAGTGAATTCTGAAGTGGATTTTAAGGTGTTCTTTTTGACGGAAACTCTTTCCACACTGAGGGCATGTGTAAGGCTTCTGTTTGGCGTGAATTTTTATGTGCGTGTTAAAGCTTCCTCTCCTACTGAAACTCTTTCCACACTGTCGGCAGGTGTGAGGCTTCTCTCCAGTGTGAACTCTTATGTGGTCGTTAAGGTTTCCTTTTTTACTGAAACTCTTTCCACACTGTTGGCAGGTGAAGTGACTCCTAGACCCAGTCTTTTGAGCTCCTTTTTGTGAGGAAGTATTTTCAGCCTGTGCACAACTCGACGATTTTTTTCTAGAGTGAGTTTTCAAGTGGATATTAAAGTGTCCTTTTTGACTGAAACTCTTTCCACACTGAGGGCAATTGTAAGGCTTCTGTCCAGTGTGTATTTTCATGTGCCTGTTAAAGCTTCCTTTCCTATTGAAACTCTTTCCACACTGTTGGCAGGTGTAAGGCTTCTCTCCAGTGTGAACTCTTATGTGGACGTTAAGGTTTCCTTTTTTATTGAAACTCTTTCCACACTGTTGGCAGTTGAAGTGACTCCTAGACCCAGTCTTTTGAGCTCTTTTTTGCGAGGAAGTCTTTTCAGTCTGTGAGCAACTGAGAGATTTTTCTCCAGTCTCCTCTTTCAGTGCCATCAGGTCTAAAAAAGAGAAGTTAACCACACTGTAATGGTACAAAGCATCAGACATCAAAACATTTATACATGTAAAGCATCAAAACCAACACACAAGGCCGCAGTTACACTGCATGGTTCATGGACCCATTTTTTCCTCCCATGTGGCACAGATTGGATATGACCCACAAACATGTAAGGAGGAAAAAAGCGCAAGAATTCCAATATTCTCTGATCGGTTTCAGGTCTCATTCATTTGTGGAAATAAATCTGGTATGAATCGGATATGTGCATTAGCGCCTGCCATGTTATCAGACAGATCCAATATTTCCCTGTCAATCCAAGTCATACATCATTGAAAAAGTGACTTTTTTTTAAATATCTTGTGGTACAGATATATCTATAACAAATGAAACATCTAACTGACTAGAAAAGTATTATTTTTGTTCGTTTGTGTTAAATAAAGGGCAATCTGGCACTGAAATGTGTTGCTTGTGTGCTTGTTGCCTCTGTTGTCAGTGATGGCAGCTCATGCACAGACGCGCGCTTTAGTCTAGTTGTGAAGACTATCCTTATTCATTCCAGTGAAACCACAAAATAAAATACAACATGTCCTTGCCCTTGATATAGAATCATTAATGAATGCATTTGGATTTTAAGGAGTAAAAAACCTATACGAGGGAGGATTTGAACCCAGAACCTCTGACATGCTTAACAAAAGTTCTACCACCGGACTAGGTATTTTTCTAGGTGGTAAGTGGTATTCTTCTTGCATGCATCCGTGTACATATTCACTTGTTGTGAAAAAATTGTGTACTATATTATTATTTTGATGTAATGATAAACTATTGCATTAGAATGCTTCTATGAATTCCATGTCAATAAATTAAACTCAATGTACTATTAAAATTGATTTTCCCTCGCTAAGTGTAATGTAAATACTGATATTGGATACAGGTCACTTTTTAAAATCATGTAAGCAGGTCATCAAAAAAATATAGGATATATAGTCAAAAAATCGGAATTGGCCACAAAAGACTTGCAGTGTAAATGCGGCTCTAGGATCCTATACCCACTAAGCTACTATAGGAGGTGTTACATGTAATCTGAGAAGCCTTCACAATATCGAATCATGAAACAACAAAGAGCTATCCTTAACTATGACTGGAGTCATATGGATTTACGCATTAATAACAGCAGCCTTAAATACATGTTTGATAGTTAATGCATTAATTAACATTAAAGGATTAGTTCACTTTTAAATAAAATTTTCCTGATAATTTACTCACCCCCATGTCATTCAAGATGTTCATGTCTTTCTTTCTTCAGTCAAAAAGAATTAAGGTTTTTAATGAAAACATTCCAGGATTATTCTTCTTATAGTGAACTTCAATGGCCTCCAAACAGTTGAAGGTCAAAATTAGTTTCAGTGCAGCTTCAAAGGGCTTTAAACGATACCAGACGAGGAATAAGGGTCTTATCTAGCATTTTTGAAAAAAATATAACTGTATATGCTTTATAAACACAAATGATCACCTTGCACGTGCTTCCGCTTTCCGTATTCTTCAAAAAGCTTACGCTGTATGTCCTACGCCTTCCCTATTCAACTTATGGAACGAACGCGGTGCCAGTTCCGTTTTTTTCCTTAAGTAGAATAGGGAAGGCGTAGGACATAGAGCGTAAGCTTTTTGAAGAATACAAGGCCATTGAAGTCCACTATAAGGAGAAAAATCCTGGAATGTTTTCATCAAAAACCTAAATTTCTTTTCGACAGAAGAAAGAAGGACATGAACATCTTGGATGACATGGAGGTGAGTAAATTATCAGGAAAATTTTATTTTAACATGAACTAATCCTTTAATGGGTAAACCAATCAAACTCCATGTTTGATTAGACCAATCTATGTACTATTTACACTATGTAATCACCTTTTATTCAAAGTTAGGGTATTTCTTTCTTCTTTTTTTACAGAGACTACCCCCATTGTTAATTAAAAGTGCCATAGAATGGAAAATTGTATTTTATTGGAAATTTTTGGCATTTTGTGTGAATGTAGATCATTTTGACAATGGTGTCGTCTGTACGCTGAAAACTCAAAGGAAAAACTTCTCCATTTTAAGCATATCGTTGTCATGTAAACATACCCTCAGTCAATGAACAATGAACTTGGTCATCTCTGATTGGCTATTGGGAACTGAACTGCAATTACAGATGGAACAGCTATCAATTTATTTTTTATTTTTATACAAAAAACACAGTAACCACAATTTTAAATGCATGTTTTGATTTTCTGTAACATGCTTTGATTTACGATGGGCAGCATAATCCACTCCACCTCGGCATGCTGTAAATATTTTATTCATACAGTGAAGACTATGCTGTTTTATTTTTAGATTTGATTATTCAAGTTTTTCTTTGAACACTGCTGTTAAATATACCTATTGTACCTGAAAATATTAAAGCAGTTTATTTCATTTGCATCTTTTTTGCATTGCATTTGTCCATGCTGGTGTTCTCATTACCTTCTGCAATAAATAAACAATTATTTTAAGATTTTTTTCTTTGAATCATGTGATTTCAATGGAGGATGTGATTTAGTGCAAGAATATGATTGCAGTATTGAAACAAAATGTATTTTTTGTACAATATTTCATGTTCCAAGTTAAGGTCATTCAACAGCATTTATAGCACATTGTCATTTAAATAATAATAATATTCTTCACAAGTAAATATATTGGTTAGTGAGGCAGATAAAATAGAAAAGAATGGTATCAAATTTGAGGCCATAGAGCCAAACACTGAACTGGAGCCAAAACACAATAGTACAAACACTTCAAGGGGTCTCAGTTCAGTTCAGGTCTTTTAAAGAGGACTCAGTGTGAAAACACTGCCTGTTTTAGATCACCTAATGAGAGTTACACATTCTGACTACTGAGGTGAAGTTTGTGTATGCACATCCTTTGGATTACTTTAAATAATCATGTGTAAGTTTTTGATCATTTTCAGGATTAAATGAGTGAGTTCAGCTTTGAGAATGAAACTAACCTATTTGTTCCTCAGTATCTTCTTGTTTCAGACTGAACACTTCTTCAATCTTGATGTCTTCACTTTCCTGTTTAATAACCGCCATCTTTATAATAGTGTCACGTGGATCTCAGTCGCTTCACCAGGAGTTTTTCTGTGTGTTTGTCCTGTTTAAGATGAGAATAATTAACAGAAAGAAAAATAAATCCACACTAAATCTCTGGGTGTGTCTCAATCTGCTCTAGTTCAGTAGTTCAGAGCACTGGTGAGAGAGTCAGAGTGAGAGTTAATGGGTCATTCTACAGAAACGTCCACTTTTCTGTCCCTAGACTTTTCAGAAATATTACACTTGAAAAACACTTTAGGATTACAATTTTTTTATATTTTAATATGAAACAATATGTTATTTGAACAATTACACCTTCTTGAGCCATCAATGTGGCAATATTTGTTTTTTAATTAATTATAAAAATTCCAAGCGCCACAGAAGTGCTTCGTCCCCACAGTCATATACAGAGGGAAAGAGCTTTATTTTCAGCTCACAAACAGGTTTTTCTACCATTTTAATTACAATAATGTATACATAACTATCAAATATATAATGTAATTGACATAAAAACAAAAAAAACAAATGCTGAATAAATATTATAAAATATTTAATGAAAGTAGTGTTCCCCTGGTGTTGTGTCACTGGTGTTACCTTTAACAAAAATCTCTTATTTTGAAAAAAAAAAAAAAAAAAAAAAAAATCACACTGATGACATGACTTGACTTCCTTGTTACTATTTCCTGAACATCAATGAAGAAAGGCCAATGGAAAGTCCACTGTCTCTTTTCAGTTATCAGAAATATTAATTAGAAAATCATAATTTCATATGAAGCTTTTAGTTGAAGTCACTGGTGTGACCTACTTTATTGTTAGGGAATTTTAAAAAACAGGAATACAAATGGATTTTATTACTTGATTTAGTGAATATATCATGATTGACAACATGTGGATTGATACCTTGCAGCAGCCATTTTGTAAAATACATTTTTCATAAAAAATGTCACCGGTATTACCGTCACTGGTGTTACCTGTTTATAGATAAACTTTATTTAAAGCTATTCATTTAGTTCTTTTGCATAAAATAGCACTAAGATTACATGACTATAACTTTTCTTTCTCATTGTTAATCCTCCTTTGGGCCAGATATGGCTAAATTAAGGGTATATGGCTAAATTCAGTGCAGCGACTTTACAGACAGCGTATTTTACAGACAGTTTTAAAATGTTGTTTATGATCTTTTTACTGACTGCTTTCACTAAGTGTCAATGATAGTCTTTTGATTGTAAACCAAATGTAAAAATTTAGTCCAATCTACTTAATTATAGTTGAAAAATAAAGATCTTTGGTCTTATGTATATGTCACTGGTGATACATTTTGTCACTGGTGTTACTGTTTTTTGTCTGTCACATTAAATAAAATGTGTCATATGTGACATGATAATAATTTTACATCCATTGAATTCTGCTACACTCAAGAATTAAGATTTAAAGGATTGCATCATTACTTTTTTATAACGGTTTTTCAAATTATTTTCATTGTTATAGCAAATACATGGTTGCGCAATTGAATTAACATCATTCAATCACACTTTTAACTAACCTGATTAAAAATAAAAAACACAATCTTATTTTTTGCATTATCATTATTATTATTATGTAACTCTTGACTGCATGTGTTGAAAAAATTGAGACAAAATATTTCATAAAAATGTTTAAAAATGCCAGAGAAGTAAGGTAACACCAGTGACAAAAAAAAAAAAAACCTGATACATGCAGTCTTTAAATAATTTTTTTTTTTTAAATAATTAAGCTGTCATTTATGTGTATTCATAAAGTCAAAGTGTAATATAATAATGTGGTCTAACGTTTAAATGTTAGAAAAAGAAATACATTTTGAAGACATTTTGTTATACCAAAAGTGAACGTTTCTGTAGAATGACCCATATGCACTTAAATCACCTGATTAGACTACAAAACACTCAACAGTTACTTGCAAATAAAAAAGAACAGCAGAATGCTAATTATACCAACTCTATATGATTTACATTTGGTCTTTAATTATTTATGAATTATATTTAATACAACACTTTCATTATGAAATTAGCAGTTGGTTTGTCTGAATTATTCATGTTTGCATTTACACTGTTGTGATCATCACGTCACGCCAGCGCTCGGTGATTCAAGCGAATCGAATCACTGAATCATTTTTGCTCCGTTTCTCCATCACTACTCGCCAGTGACTTGAACTCGTGTTTTTGATAAACTTATTCACGATATAGGGGCGAAATGAGACGCACCTTTTCTGTTAAACATAAGAGGACGCGATTTACTTGACAACATTAATGTTCATTTGTGTTAGATAAAGTATTACAATGTTAAATTCAATAATTAAGCAGTCTTACATTGTTAGCAAAACATTAAATATACCCGAACGGTTTGTATCAGTATAAACACCGTAAAAAGCATAGAAACACAAACCTTTCTTCAGCCGAAATCATAACATATGCAGGATCGCGCGCGCAGCCGTATGACGTCATACTGGAAGACAAAATAAAAGTCCTGGCCTGCGTCTCAGTGTGCATTCTAAATAATGTATGACATTAGTAATATTCAATACTATTTAGGGTGGATAGTATGCACACTCTGCTCTTCTTCTTCTGTTATTTAAATGGCAGTTGACAAACCAACTATAAGGTGAATTTTCTGCCACCTACTGAATTGAAGTATGGAGCACAACTTGGTTGCAGACACAAACAAGATTGTATCTTTCAAAAAATTCCTCTTCAATTCTATAATTTGTCCCTTCTCCTAATAAACCCTTAAAGGGTTAGTTCACCCAAAAATGAAAAATCTGTCATTTATTACTCACCCTCATGACGTTCCACACCTGTAAGACCTTCATTAATCTTCGGAACACAAATTAAGATATTTTTGTTGAAATCCGATGGCTCAGTGAGGCCTGCATAGGGAGAAATGAAATTTCCCCTCTCAAGATCCATAAAGGTACTAAAAACATATTTAAATCAGTTCATGCGAGTACAGTGCCTCAATATTAATATTATAAAGTGACAAGAATATTTTTGGTGTGCCAAAAAAAACAAAATAATGACTTATTTACTGATGGATGATTTCAAAACACTGCTTCATTAAGCTTCGGAGTGTTATGAATCAGTGTATCGAATCATGATTCGGATCGCGTGTCAAACTGCCAATGGCTGAAATCACGTGACTTTGGCGCTCCGAACAGCAGATTCGATACACTGATTAATTTAGTCCAACAAACATCCACAAAAGACATGCCATACTTACGTGATCTGATATGTTGCATCCCGAACAGTTTGTAAAGATCCATTTTGAGAGTTACATTGTGAACTTCTGTAGTATTTATGCAATGTTCAATTTAGTTGCGAGCTTGGGGTCAGGGAGCACGAGCATTTAAAGGTCTACACACATAAATCAGAGCATTTTTCCTCCCACACCAAAATAGGCAGTTAAAACATGGTATAATAAAAAATCTATGGGGTATTTTGAGCTGAAACTTCACAGACACATTCTGGGCACACCTTAGACTTATTTTACATCTTGTGAAATGGCCATTCTGTGGCACCTTTAAGCAAAAAATATATATTTTTTTTTTTCTGAAAACAAGACAATAATTTTTACTTGTCTAGAAAATGCTTCTTGATTTAAGAATTTTTAGATATTTGGACTGGAAATAAGACAAAAACTCTAATTAAGAAAAGCATTTTTGCAGTGTGTTTTAAAGGAACACTCCACTTTTTTTGAAAATAGGCTCATTTTCCAGCTCCCCTAGAGTTAAACAGCTGAGTTTTACCGCTTTCGAATCCATTCAGCCGATCTCCGGGTCTGGCGGTACCACTTTTAGCATAGCTTAGCATAGTTCATTGAATCTGATTAGACCGTTAGCATCTCGCTCAAATGACCAAAGAGTTTTGATAATTTTCCTGTTTAAAACTTGACTCTTCTGTAGTTACATCGTGTACTAAGACCGACGGAAAATGAAAAGTTGTGATTTTCTAGGCCAGTATGTCTAGGAACTATACTCTCGTTCCAGCGTAATAATCAAGGAACTTTGCTGTCGTACCATGAGTGCAGCAGGCGCAATGATATTACGCAGTATATACAGTGGGTACGGAAAGTATTCAGACACCCTTAAATTTTTAACTCTTTGTTATATTGCAGCCATTTGCTAAAATCATTTAAGTTCATTTTTTTCCTCATTAATGTACACACAGCACCCCATATTGACAGAAAAACACAGAATTGTTGACATTTTTGCAGATTTATTAAAAAAGAAAAACTGAAATATCACATGGACCTAAGTATTCAGACCCTTTGCTCAGTATTTAGTAGAAGCACCCTTTTGATCTAATACAGCCATGAGTCTTTTTGGGAAAGATGCAACAAGTTTTTCACACCTGGATTTGGGAATCCTCTGCCATTCCTCTTTGCAGATCCTCTCCAGTTCTGTCAGGTTGGATGGTAAACGTTGGTGGACAGCCATTTTTAGGTCTCTCCAGAGATGCTCAATTGGGTTTAAGTCAGGGCTCTGGCTGGGCCATTCAAGAACAGTCACGGAGCTGTTGTGAAGCCACTCCTTCGTTATTTTAGCTGTGTGCTTAGGGTCATTATCTTGTTGGAAGATAAACCTCCGGTCTAGTCTGAGGTCCTGAGCACTCTGGAGAAGGTTTTCGTCCAGGATATCCCAGTACTTGGCCGCATTCATCTTTCCCTCCATTGCAACCAGTCGTCCTGTCCCTGCAGCTGAAAAACACCCACCATGCTTCACTGTTGGGACTGTAATGGACAGGTAATGAGCAGTGCCTGGTTTTCTCCACACATACCACTTAGAATTAAGGCCAATCAGACCAGAGAATCTTATTTCTCACCATCTTGGAGTCCTTCAGGTGGGCTTTCATGTGTCTTGCACTGAGGAGAGGCTTCCGTCGGGCCACTCTGCCATAAAGCCCCGTCTGGTGGAGGGCTGCAGTGATGGTTGACTCTATACGACTTTCTCCCATCTCCCGACTGCATCTCTGGAGCTCAGCCACAGTGATCTTTGGGTTCTTCTTTACCTCTCTCACCAAGGCTCTTCTCCCCCGATAGCTCAGTTTGGCTGGACGGCCAGCTCTAGGAAGGGTTCTGGTCATCCCAAACGTCTTCCATTTAAGGATTATGGAGGCCACTGTGCTCTTAGGAACCAAAATGTTTTTGTAACCTTGGCCAGATCTGTGCCTTGCCACAATTCTGTCTCTGAGCTCTTCAGGCAGTTCCTTTGACCTCATGATTCTCATTTGCTCTGACATGCACTGTGAGCTGTAAGGTCTTATATAGACAGGTGTGTGGCTTTCCTAATCAAGTCCAATCAGTATAATCAAACACAGCTGGACTCAAATGAAGGTGTAGAACCATCTCAAGGATGATCAGAAGAAATGGACAGCACCTGAGCTAAATATATGAGTGTCACAGCAAAGGGTCTGAATACTTAGAACCATGTGATATTTCAGTTTTTCTTTTTTTAATAAATCTGCAAAAATGTCAACAATTCTGTGTTTTTCTGTCAATATGGGGTGCTGTGTGTACATTAATGAGGAAAAAAAATGAACTTAAATGATTTTAGCAAATGGCTGCAATATAACAAAGAGTGAAAAATTTAAGGGGGTCTGAATACTTTCCATACCCACTGTATATAATTGTGTTCATCAGAAAGAAGAAAGTCATACACACCTACAGTATGATGCCTTTGTAGGAACTGTGGTCGAACCAGACAAATGAATCATTCAGATGATTCTTTCAAAACATATTTCTAATTTAGAATCAAGGTTCCGGCTCCGGCCCGTCTGCAGATAAAGCCAGGCTGATTTTTTTTTTTTTACGACACATGCTTCCTGATAGCAGAAGCGACATACCAAAGGGTCACCCAAGAAGACAAAGTTTCTTTGATCATCAGAGCAAAGAAACAGAGAGACAACGCAGACCCTTTTGTTTCCTTACTTCACAGGAAAGCCAAAGAGACTGTTGAACAAATAAAACTGCTTCAAAATTGTTCCAACAATTTTAACGGACTTATCAAACATCTTTTCACTACATACATTTTGCATTATGTGTCCACAAGTACTACCTGTAAACAGTTAGGCTTTAGAACACTCACAATTCATGTAAATGTGTTAACTCTTGACTGAATGACTGAAAGTATGCCTTATTTGGACTTAATTTGATTCTTTCCCCCTTTCCTATATCCTGACTTGAATGAAATCTGTTTAAAATGTATTGTATTCCATTTAATAGAAATTACGTTAAAATGGCACTCTCTGCTGAAGCAGAAACAGGATGTAACACTTATGTTTTATTGGGGGCAGAGGAAGGCCCTCTTGAAACAGGACAATGTCTGATTGGCCAGGACTCCTCAGAGGGGTGACAAACAACTAAGTTTAAATGATCATATTGCAAGATAGTGAACGGGAGAAGTTGGTTAGTAAACGAGAAAGGAGTTGGTTCTGTTCTGGGAAGAGAAGCCAAGACAAGTACCAAGAACAATGGAGTAACAAGAAGAACAGACAAGCCACTCATTCAAGCCATCCAACTCACTCACTTTTCTTTTCTTTTACTTAATTCTCCTTTACCGCTGAAAGTCTCGTGTCCTAAGTTTCGCCGCAAAGTTCAACCAACGACTTTGGCCGCTTCAACTCCAGCGACAAAGAGATTTCCTTTCATTGTTCCACACGGACCTGATCTGGACCAATCATCGACTTGGGAAACCCTCCTCTGCACGACGAGGGAAATTCACCTTTAAGTCAACGCAAGCAAGTACCTCCAGAGGAAAACTGAACTGGTGCATTTAGATGAATGATTCATGGTTCGTTCAGGTCTTTGAAATGCATTGATAGGAATTCTGTTAATCAGATCACTCTCTCTCTCTCCCTCTCTCTCTCTTTCAAAACTCTTTCTCTCTCATTTCCTTCTTACTGCAACGCGCGCGTGTGTGTGTGTATGTGCGTGCCTTTGTGTTAGCTTAGTTTGTGTAAGAATAAATAAAATCTCTTGTAGATTTTAAAAAGAAAGTGTCTTGTATTATGTGCTTTATGATTTAATGTCTTAAACTGTGATCAAGCTACCTGCTTTAATCAGGGTTTTCACGATTGTTGGATATTTATATCCGTTACAAGAGCTTATTACGGCTCGAGCAAATGAACGCTGGACGAATCAGTTGCTCGGTCGTAATCTAAACAACTCTTTATTCATTTGAGCTAATTTTACTTCCTAGGGTGTTTTCCCTACACCTTGATGGTGAGTAAAGCTTGAGGTAATTTTCATTTTAAAGTGAACTAATCCTTTGTCGTTTATCGTTAATATAATTATATTAATATATATATCCTGCCAGACCACCTTCTGCATTCTGTAAGCTGTAGGACATAGCGTAAGCATTTTGAACTGCGAGAGTTTTACACTTTCTTAGTAAGTTGAATACAGAAGGTGGTGTAGGGAATTTTACAGTTAAAGACCCAAAGACCAGATATGATGAATGAAGACCCGGAGTCAGAGTTTAAAATAATAAATTAAAGAAAATTTTACTGATGAATAGTTTGCACTTTCATCAGCAGAAGCTAGCTTCAAGTCTCACGCGAGTCTTCGGCCGCTCTGCAAACATTCACATTTCCACAACAATTATACTCTAACAAGAGTCTACTAACTACATTATTACTTTGGTTAAACAGATTCTGATTGGTTAAGAAAAAAAGACAAAATTAGTAATCTTCCACACATGGTCATCAGGACCTGTACAGAACACTTAGCGCACATACACAGATACACATGATTCACACCTTCTTCAAGGTTGAAGTTGGCCCAGGCTTTAACTATAAACAGGAAAGATTCCCAAAACATACTGATAAGCTGTACTTTTCTCTAAGTGTGTAACGAAGGGTCAGAAGCCATGGGATCCATGTGCAGCTTTATTGTAGACAATCATAGTATAACAGGTAAGGGTAAATCACCGGCAACAACAGTATCACAGACAAGGCAGAATCGTAACGAAGGGACAGGCATAGGGTCAGGGCTGGCAGCAGACAGAACTAGTGGTATCCAGATAAACAGGCTAGGAGTCAGATGGGCAGGCAGCAAGACGTCGTAACAGAATAAACAATCCAAGGTCGTACACGGGAAAACCATACACATGGGAAAACGCTCAGAAATGTCAGCCGTGGCAAAACAAGACTTTGCGGTGTGTGTGTGTGTGTGTGAGAGTGAGAGTGTTTTATAGTCCACCAGGAGGGGATCAGGTGTGCGCGTCATCAGCGCCAGGCAGTGGGTTATGGGAAATGAAGTCCGGATGAATTTAGTACTCCAGTGACAGAACCCTCAGGTGGTGATCAGAGGGAGCCACAGAGGCCGCATTCGTGACACAGTGAGAGGTACAGACAATATTCATCATTATTCTCTAGTGTTTAAAGCCAGATATCTGACCTTAGAACTTGTTAAATATGAATATTTTTCTTACACAAACGCATTGCTTCAGAAGGCCTTTTTCACCCCTGGAGTCGTGTGGAGTACGTTTATGATGGATGGATGCACTTATTTGAGCTTCAAACTGGTGGTTTCCGTGCACTGCCATTATAAGCATCAGAGTGATTATTAATATAACTCCTATTGTATTCATCTGTTAACTTCTGGTCTCCGTGTGTTGAAGGGGCCTGGTAGTGACTTTGTCGCATTTAAGTTTAGCCAAGTAATTTTTGTAATAGCATTCACTGTGTTATCAAAAGGTGTGTTGAAGTTATGAAATGGCCATGACGTTTCTTGCTAGAAGAGTTTGCATGCCAAGTACAGTAAAATGGTATCACTATACCATAGTGAGTTATAGTAATGTGGCAATCTCTACCATGGTAATCTGTGTACAGTATGGCATACATACTGACTGTAATGTAAAGTGCTGTATTTGATGCCATCTGTCTCTCTTCTTCTGATGTATTTCGCTGATCAAGTCTGATGTTATAGTCATTGACTGTTTCCCTGCCAAAATTCATATCTCTCTGTCACACACTCTGATCTCAGTGTCTATATGAGGATTCATTACACACATTTATTCTGACATGTTATTTCACTGACAGAAGTTCAGCTGTAGTATTAATATAAAGAAGAGAAAATAAGAGACTCTATAACTTCTCAGTTACTGATTCATCATGAGCTCAAAGCATTATGGGTAGAATCTCTCTACAGTCTATTCTGATTCATCAACACAGTTTCACTGAAGATCCAGTATAATAAACACCAAACCCAGGATAGAGCGGTTGAGTGAATGTGGTCTGGACTGTGTGGATGAGGCTCATTGTGTCTCCAGAGATGCTGTAGAAGGACAGAGTTCCTGCACTGTGATCCACATACACTCCTATTCTATTGATGATGGACTTTACTGGGAGTTTAGTCCATATGTTATTGTGTCGGAATGAGTAACTGGAGGAAGAGCAGATCAAACTCCAGGACTGATCATTATATCCAAACCCACACTCATTACCCGATCCCTTCCTGCTGATGCTCTTATATGACACTGATATATACACATAATTATTCCCACTCCACTCAATCTCCCAGTAACAGCGTCCACACACACTCTCTCTACACAACACCTGAAGATTATATCCATCAAATCTGTCTGGATGATCAGGATACGGCTGCTCTGTGTTAGTGTAAGTAATCACTCTGTTCCTCTCAGACAGACAGAGAAGTTTATTCACTGTGTTCAGATCCAGATTGAGTTGATGGGAATCTGATGGAGATAAAACACATCAGAATCAGGGAATTATGAATCTGATCTTTTAATGTTTCTGAACTCTTCATGATCAATATATCATCAGTGTCTCAGTATAGTTAATCAGATATCCTGTGAAAATCATCATTTACATCAGTGGATCACAACATTTTTTTTATTAATGTTGGTTATTATTCTGTGTTTATTATAATTTAAAGGCCTATCATTAAAATGACACCATTCAAATGTTTGAGGTCAGTATGATTCTTTTTTTTTTAACTGATAGTTTAATTCACCATTAAATTAATTCAATAATGAGTGTAATAATGCAATTTACAAGTTTTAATCATTGTAGGTCTATTATTGGTGATTTTGAACTTTCTTCAAATTTCTATCTGTTTACCCAAAGATTAAAGAGACTTGATACAAAATCCAGTTTAGCATAAATCCATAGTGGAATTTTCCCAGAAGATCTTTCAGTTTCTTACTTTTCTGAAACTCTTGAAGAGCTTTTTTTTTCTACTGTGATTTTACCTCTAATATTGTCTGTTAATATATAATATTGAATGTTTTTAATTGGCTTTCAGTGAAAAATAATCATATTTATTCATTAGTTTTAGAAGATTTCCTGTTTTTGAAGAATATATTGAATCCCCAGTTTAGTGCTGTCCTGATTCACATCTTTGTTAAAGTTCATTCCATTTTAACTCTCTGGAGTCTGAGGCTGATTTGGGGCTTGGAGTAGTTTTGACATGCCCTGACATTTGTGCTTTTTTCAGTTGTTCATAAACATATTAATGACAAAAGTGTCATTACACTGTATTCAGCACAAACTAGGCTACAATAATATGTGAGGAACATGTATGTACATGTTTGTATTTTTGAAGGAATAATGTTTATGCGTGGTTATTGAAAAAACAAAAAACTTAAGTCACTGAAATAAGGCCAAAAAAAAAAAAAGTATATTAAATCTGTGTTCACAAGACTTCTGGGTATTGGAGGTTGTAGACTAGAGTTTTTGCTTCAGAATTATGTAAAAATTATGCTGCCTATTCCTTCATATAAAACAATATATTGATTTAGTTTTTGTAAGACACTTTTTGTCAAGAAACACAGTATGTGTGGAGGTGTGAATCATCATGAATAATGGGTCATTTACACCTGAGAAGACAAAAGAATCGCATAATAATGACCTGAAATTACTTGCATATTAAGGAGGCCTTTCAGTCAGGTAGGCTGTGAAAACAACCCTCTGTAATAATGTCTCAGCTCATCATAAACAGCAATACTGTGAAATATTATTACAATTTAAAATAATGGTATTCTATTATATTCTTTAAAATATAATGTATTTCTGTGATGCAAAGTGTCTGAACAATTATTTACCTCTATGGCATTTCATATAGGCTTTTAGCTTAAAAGCATGCACATTTGGAGAAATATTGATGGATTCTTATATATTTATGTCAATTTTCTATACTGAGGAGTAATATTTATTCAATATTTATTGTCATCACTATGAGCACTGGATACTGTGTTTTCAATTCATACTTGCAGCCGGAGGGCGCTCTGTACACCTTTAGGCCACAAATTTATATAAAGAAGAAAAAGAACCAGGAACTAACGGCATGTCTTCTAGAGATCGCTAACCATGGCTTTAACATCCAAATAAGCACTTTTCAAGACAATAAATACACGATTGAGACAATGCATACAAGTATTGACTCAGAATTTGCGTCTGAATAGCGATCCCTCCGTGGGCGTGGCCGCATTAGTGGATAATGAGCTGAATCACGGACTTCTGACATTACTCTCTTTTCATACAGATTACATAAACACAGAATGTTTGTTTTCGATTTGACTTGCACGATTTAAAACCTGACAGTTCAACATTTCTTTAGACATAAGTGTCTTTTTTTTGTCATTAGTATTCATAGTTACAGTTCATTTTCTGAGAACTATCAGATTGGACTTCGTTCAGAGGGAGACGAGAGATCACGCATCATGTTAGTTTTCTTTATTTTACAAAAAGCACAACATTGTGTTTTTACTCTGATTATACACAAATAAAAGAAGACATTCTATAGTTTCAATTGATATATTACTTATGTCTCTATGACAAGAAATGACGGAGTATTTTAAGTCTGTTTTGCTGCAATGTGAAAAAAAACCTGCAAAACGCGCCGGCGCGTTTTCAGACCTCAGGGAGTTAAAGGTGCTAAAGAGGATGTTTTGTTTTATACATTTTTGCAATATTACTTGAAACTGTCTTTACTAACTGATAAAAGACTATTTATTAGGTGCACTGAAAGGAATAATCTTAATATACATCATCTGTGCACGAGGTAGGGCCTTAAAAACATCAGCCAATCATTTACGCGATCATCGCGTAAACGATTGGCCCTCTGGCTTGTCAATCACTGCCGTGACGTTCCTTGTGAGAGACGTGCGCGGATTGGCCCTCTGGCTTGTCAATCACTGCCATGACGTTCCTTGTGAGAGACGAGTGCGGCTGCGCGCTCCAGTAACTTTCCACACTCTGCAGGCGCCGCATGCAATGTTTTTGTCAGGAGACAGGAGTAACAACTGCAGATTATGAGTTACCTGTGGTGAGTCCGACATAATGAATCCACTAACACAACACAGCGAATGCCGGTGGTAAACACTCGTGTTCTAATACGAGTGTTTACGAGTTTTGGGAGGCGTTCCTTCAAAGGAGGGGGGTTGTTCTTACGCATGCGCTCATTTCAAAAACTCCGTAACAGTCTTTGGTTTCTCAGTCGACGAAAAGATCCTCTTTAGCACCTTTAAATCTTTTTAGGCCACGTACACACTGTAAGTTTCATGAGTGACAACCATTTAAATGCATTTTCGTTACATGTGTGTACGGAACACGACTCACTTTCGAAAATGCGATGATTGACAGCTTGGAAACCATAGCGACGTTCTGGCGTCTCTCGTGTTTGACGTTGTCAACAATGTATCTGTTATCGTGACCAAAGTAATATTAAAGTGACAAAACACTTGTTATTTTCAGCAATTTAACACACTAACGTTATACATTCAACGGAGGCGTCGTGTTTTGTTTATGCTTGTACAGCCTGTTTCACACAGAGCACTCTTTGTGTGTTGTCATGGTCACTCATTATAAGCTTTTTGGGCTTGTTGTTTAAGCTCATCTCATAAAGCCAACGGGTTTATTGAGTTACTAAAGTGAGCAGACATGAATCGCGATATTTTGGTCTTATTTTCAGCATAAAGCATGGATTTATTACAGTTTATTACGGGCTTATTCTTGTTCGCTGATTTTTCTAGCAAGATCTGGCAACTCGAATGAGAAAAGGCTTGTGCTTTCCCTGTGATTGACCGCACATACAGAAGACACATCTTCTACGATGAAGGTTAAAAAAACGTCATTAACAACCAGTTGTTCAGTTTGGTTCTGTACACACTGCATAGAATTTCTGTAAATGCGGTTGTCAGTACCTGTATTTTTCGCGAGTTAACGCGGTTATCACTCCCGTATTTTAATGAACTGTGTGTTTACGGAACGCGATTAAGCACTAAACGGTGAACTGACAACCGAATTTAGCTGCAGTGTGTACGTGGCCTTATTTCATACTTCCAGTGCCAGTATACACTTCTATTTCTTTACCTTTAGTGTTCCTTGTGTACCGGCACTTCCGACATGTGTTATATTGTGTCTGAATGCTAAATGCAGAAGTTTTTTTCACTGGAAGTTCAGCAGCTGCACTACAGAAAGCTGACAGAAACACTAAAGTAAATAGTTGTTGCTATGGAAATGAAAAAGTCTATTCTGGTCACACTGGAGTAAACTGGCAGGTCCCACTCTGACGTGAACGGCGCTACATGTCGTGTCACCACAAAAGCACATACAACCCATTATAATCAATGATTCTGTCTACAATAGACACGTATCAACTGTAAATGGATGCTATGTTCAATTTCTGACGCAATCCGAGCACTTTTTGCAGGTAATTACAAGTTTGTAAATCTTTGGCATTTACATGCCTTTAACAAACACCTCCCAAGAACACCTCAACATCCCCTAATGTTCTCTGAACGGCCCGTTGAGAAACGCTAATTTACATGATCAACTATAACACTGTCAAGTTTCCTTTACCTTCTACTGGAAGAACGCCCCGGGTTACTTCACTGCAACCCTGTTCCCTGAAAAGGCAGGAACAAGAAGCTGCGCTTTATACAGTGCTTTGGGAACGTCTTTAGTCGTGACCAGCTGTGAATATATGTGTAAAACAACGTCAATGAAATTGACCTATATTTATAGCCTTGCGTGACATCATTGGAATGCGTCTTGAATGAGGCTATAATTAGATGTGCCACCTGTACATCAGCAGATATTTTGTCTGAAGAGAATCCAGGGACATCTCAGTGCGGCAATGAAGCGCAGCTTCTCATTCCCGCCTTTTCAGGGAACAGGGTTACAGTGAAGTAACCCGGGGCGTTCCCTTTCAAAGGCTACACTCTAAGCTGTGCTTTATACAGCGCTATGGGAATGAGAATACCCACGCCACAGCACTGTGTGTCCGGACCCCCTGGCTGTGAAGTGTGTCACAAAGCGCAGAAAGTCTCAGACACTAGCTTGCGATGTTCACTCAAGGACGCAAGAGCCCGGAGTAACATGAACATCCAAACTATAAAACCTGTGAATGTGTGCAGTGAGGACCAACCTGCCGCATCACACACATGTTGCAAGGGAGCGCCCCCTGCCAAAGCTCTAGAAGGGGCAATTCCCCTGGTGGAATGAGCCCTGATACCCGTTGGCGAAGTGTGACCATGCGCCTCATAGGCAAGGGCAATAGCATCTCTCACCCAATGTGACATGGTCTGTTTCATGGCGGCCGCACCCCTGTTATGGCTGCCATGACAAACAAACAAATGCTCTGACTTACACTACTGGCTGGTGCGGTGGACATAAGTCTGAAGAGCACGGACTGGACACAGTCTGTGAAGTCTCTTCTGATCCGGCGTTGTGAACGCCGCAGGGCAGAAGGCTTTGAGAGTGACTGGATGCAAGGTCGAGGAAGGTACCTTCGGCAGAGAGTCAGGATGAGGATGCAAAATAGCTTTCACCATTCCTGGGGAAAAATCTAAGCAGGATGGCACAATGGACAGAGCCTGCAGATCCCCAATTCTTTAGGGAAGTTATAGCCATGAGAAAAAACATTTTTAGAGTTAACAGCTTATCAGAAACTGACTCTAATAGTTCAAAGTGGGTCAACCAGGCCCTTCAGGACTATATCTAGGTCCCTTGAAGGGGTCCTGGTTCTAGGAGGAGGCCTAAGCCGCCTGGCCCCTCGAACGAAGCGAGAGAGCAGGACATGCTTGCCCATAGGCACCCCATCAACCAGAGTGTGGCAAGCCGAAAGAGCAGCCACATAAACCCTGAGAGTGGCAGGGCATGCGCCTATTGATAATTTCCCTGCAGAAAATCCAGAACTGTAACAATCTGGCAGTTAATTGGATCTACATTGTGTGCAATACACCATCTTCCAAAGACACCCCATTTGTTGGCAAAACTTTATTTAGTGGAGAGAGCCCTAGCATTTAATGGTCTCAATAACATCAGGTAAAAGCCTGTGTCCCTCAGTTGGTTCCCCTCAGGGGCCAAACATGAAGGTTTCACATCTCTGTCAGGGGATGAAATATTGTCCCCTGCACCTGAGACAAAAGGTTTCTCCTCTTCGGTATCGCCATTCCATTCAGCCAACGTGGCGCTATCAGAAAGAGGCAAGTCCCTTGTTGGCGAAATTTGGCTAGAACTCCTGGGAGCACAGAAACCTGGGTGGTAAGAAACCTGGGAGGAAGCTGGGTGACTCCGAAAAGAAATAGAGTGGACATTGCGCAGACTGTTGGGGTGCGAAGAGGTCCATCTGTTTCATAAAATCTTTACCAGATTTGTATGACTACCTCGGATGGAGTTTCTACTCCCCCGTCGGTATGCTCTGTCTGGATAGATATCTGGGGATAAAAATCACCCTGAGGGACAGGAACTTGTCCTGAGCCCAGAGCAGATGCGCTGCACTAGCCTGTCTAGACGTCGCAAACGCAGTCCACCCTAGCGAGTCCATTAGAGGCTACTGCAGTAATGTCCACCTGCACTAGGACATGCTAACCCCTTTACTGGTGGAGAAAGTACTTCAGGGCCAGAAATACAGCCATCAATTTGAGGCAATTGATGTGCCAATCGAGATGATGACCTCACCATATCCCTTTGGACTGGACAGCCACCTAAGGCCGCTCCCCAGCCCGTACGGGAAGCGTCTGTTGTTGGCATCTTGCAACATCAATGCATATAGAGTGGGACCCAAGGTAAAGAACCGGGGTCTGAGCCACATAGAAAGGGAACGAAGCCACAGCGCATAACCCTTACCATATCCATAAAGATGGATTTTAGAAAGTGCACGAAGCATTAGTGTGTACTTCCATAAACATGGATTTTATAAAGGGCACGAAGCACTCAGCGGGAATTGCTTTGACAAAACCTCTCGGCTCTGAGCCACAACTGAAATGTCTCATATGCAAGAGGCCCATAGGAATCACCGACCACCCTGAACAATGTCAGGCTAGGCCAAGATTGCACTGTTCTGCAGTATCAAGAAATGTTAGGTCTCATGGCATCAACCATGCCATGAGACCTAACATTTCTTGATACTGCAGAACAGTGCAATCTTGGCCTAGCCTGACATTGTTCAGGGTGGTTAGAATGGACTCGACTCGAGCGGGAGACAATTGTGCCCACATCGTGGTCGAATACCATACGACCCCTAAATATGTAATTTTCTGAGTAGGACAGATAACACTTTCTTCTCGTTTAGTCTCAACCCTAGAGAAACTAGATGGGCTAGTACGACATCTGTGTTATAACACCATTGTTTGTGACTGTGCTAGTATTAGCCAGTCATCCATGTAATTTAAAATGTGAATGGCCTGGAGTCACAATGGAGCCAGTGCTGCATCCATGCATTTTGTGTATGTGCAGGGGGGTAATAAGGCTAGGCCGAATGGAAGAACCCGATATTGGTAAGCTTCACCCCTGAAAGTGAACCTCAGGAGCCTCCTATATTGTGTCAATATTTCTATGTGAAAATATGCATCCTTGAGATCGATCATGACGAACCAATCGTGATGTTGGATTGTGACGCGATCATCTTTATGGTTAACATCTTGAACTTGAGAGCTTTGACTAAATGGTTTAAGCCTTGAGGATCTAAGATTGGACGCAGCCCCTCGTCCTTTGGGAACTAAGAAGTATCTGCTGTAGTAACCTGACTCTCTCTCTAGAGGGGGAAACATGCTCTATGGCCCCTTTCTTCAGAAGAGATTGCAGCTCTAATGACTGTAAAGTCGCTTGCCTCAGCTTCATGGTAGTGGAGCCCACGGCGTTGAAACCCGGAGGACGATGAATAAATTGGATTATGTTTCCTTTTTCTACTGTCTTTAGAACCCACGCAGAAATCCCTGGCAGTAGTTTCCACGCTGCCAAGTTGTCTGAAATGGGCACTAATTTTGATACTTCCCTTTGAGGGGATGTTAGATGTTCCGCGTCCTGATGTGTTCATCAACGGAAAACCTAACATTTCACTGAAAACCACTGTCCCCCGAAGCACCAGAGGTGGCGGGGAAGGAGGGTTTATGTGAAGATATTGAGAAGGGGAGGGTATTAGATATTATGAGGCTGCTGAGCATGACGAGCTGGTCCCCAGATTCACGAGGGGAAGCACAACTTGCCACAGTCTGCTTTTTAAGGCTTTCTTAGCAGGTCAGCCTGGTCCACCTGCAACACTGCCATAGTGTGCAGAGCAGTACCAGCCTGACACACTGATTGAAACGCCTTCCCACCAGTATGGATGTTATTATGCATAGCTTGGTGGGGAGTGCTGTCTCTTTAAGTGACTATGAGCTCCAGAGAAGAGATAGCTCGCAAGCGTCTCTTCAAACTGGAGCATCATTGTATAAATCACATGCCCTTGCACCCGCAATAGTCGAGCGAGTCGACGTCAAGGGTACAAAACACATTTATATTAGAAATGTTTGGGGTCTGCTTGTGTTTCACTGCATGAATGACCACCCAGAGCACTTCCCTTTTTTATCACGGGAGGAACGCTCAGAGATGGACAAACTTATATTCCATTCCATTTCCAACGGAAAACACTTCAGTGTCCTCTGCCCGAGCCGAAGAAGTGTCAAAGCACGCTTCGGTCTCGGTAAAAGGACATCACGGTCCGGACACAGAGAGAGAGCAATAAGGATGAACCCGTCTCTCGCTCCTCAGCCAGATCTCCACATGAGCCCCACGATCACATTGTGGGTGCTGACCCTTTGAAATAAGCAAAGCGAATGCAAAGCACTTCAACTGTGAACATTCCCAATGCTCGCACTCACCCTGTTACAACGCAATGGCAGCGTGCTCTTCCCCAAACCAACAAAACAATACTGGTGTGTGTCCGATTCGGAGATGGAACGCGAACACGGAGACACACACCGTTTGCTTTGTGCAGCAATGACTTTCTCTCAAATATATAATATCATATATTTGTGTTCACTTTTCACTTGTCAGACAGAGTTGAAAAAGGAACAAGGGGAGAGAAAGTTCTGCGCTTTGCCTGTCAAATCTAACTCCTAACAAAGTGATGAAGGAAGGAAAGAGTTTTAAGAGATGCTTCACACACACTTCACAGTATGGCCTCTGAAGACAAAAGACCTGCTGATGTACAGGTGGCACATCTAATTATAGCCTCACTCACGACACATTCCAATGACCTCACGCAAGGCTATAAATATAGGTCAATTTCATTAATGTTGTTTTACACATATATTCACAGCTGGTCACGACTAAAGAAGTTCCCAAAGCACTGTATAAAGCGCAGCTTAGAGTGTAGCCTTTGAAAGGGAACATGAACAAACTCAGAGTTTCTTAGTAACTTACATTGTAGGAAGTCGTTCCTGGTTCTGGGAACAATGTTGGTGAAAGTAACTGTGGAAATCAACAGACATGAAGAATTTAATTATCATGTCAAGAGAAAATGATCCCTGCATCCGTTCCTAAGACATTTCTAATATGATCTTCTACATGATATGAGATGATGGAGGATCATTTCTGAGAGCAGATGAATCTCCAGGACTTTACCTCTGTCAGAGATCTTCTTCAGCTCCTCTTTGCAGAAATCCTCCAGTTTGTCTCTCAGCTGACGGACAGATTCTCTCACAACATCAAAAGAGGAGAGAGAACTGAAGGGATCGTCATTTACGTCTGTAGATTCAGGAGGAGCTGAGAGAGACTGGAAACTCTACAGAAAACAGAAATCAAAGCTCATCACCTCCACACTTCAGCCAATAACCTGCACTACTGTCAGATTTAAGCAGCTCTTGTTGATCTTTAGTAACTTTCCTCAATCCAGCACTTTCACAGCATCAGCTTCATTCTTCTCATGTTCATTATATCATATTGAAGACTTCAGATGCAAAAGCCTCTAAGTGCCATCTGAAATGTTCTTCTAAAATGAGCATTTTTATCAAACTTGTATGTTTAGGTTCAGTAAATTCACTCTAATTGCAATGAAAAGGACCTTTTGCATCTGAAGTCATATATATATATTATACACACACTCTAAAAAATGGTGGGTTAAAAACAACCCAAGTTGATAATGGACAAACGATTGGGTTGTTTTAACCTGGCGGTTGGGTTAAAGGCTTACCCAACCTGCCTGGTAGTTTCATTTAACTCAACTATTGTTTAAAAATTATTATTGTTTGCTTAAAATTAACCCAAAATATGTTGGAGATGAACATTTATTAATACGTTTAATAAATGAACATTTATTGATAAGTTAAATGAATAATAATTAACCAATAAACATTTATTAATTTGCTTATTGCTTATTGCTTTTGATTATTATTGTTGCCTCTAGTAATTATTTGTCTGATTTTTCATTTCCAACCTATTTTAATTTCATTTTAAGCCAGCCATATAATCATTTTTAAACAATAGTTGGGTTAAATAAAACTGCCCAGTACGTTTAACCCGCTGGGTTAAAACAAACCAATCATAGGGTTTGTCCACTTACAATATAAGTGAATATATGTGAATTTTCTAGGAAATCACTTGATGATCAAACACCTGGCAATAACATGAATGAAACAGATCAAGAGCATCAATTGAGTCACATGAAAGGGTTGAGTAGATTTGATCAGGAAAAGCAGATCAAAAGCAACAAGTAGATTGATCATTATTTATAACTTTTGAGCAGTTAGTGGCTCTGAAATTCTCTTTGTGAAAGACTCTTTGTGGTTTAAATACGCTGAAGCATCACTTCCTGTTTGAGGACTTCACTGTCAAATTCATTAATGTGTTAATGAAAATTTTTATAAACGATTTCAGCAGGTTTGAAGATGACATAATTTTGGTAAACATTACTCAGAATTTTTAGTAAAAATAAAATAAAATAAAGAGATGATGGGAATTTTAGCTGGGTGAAACTTGTACCATCAGGTTAATGGATTTCCTCTTGTTGTAAAAAAAATAATAATTATAATAAATATTTATTTGGATTTATAATAAATCCAAATAAATAATATAGCTGCAAGCAGCAATTCGGGGCCAAGCCCCAGAAGGGGCAGTAGCGCAATACGGAGCAGGAAGAGCAAAAACAGCAGAAATTGAATGTACATGCTAAACAGCTCGTTCAGAAGGACAGGTGGAAATGAAATGAAAATTAATAGAAGTTCAGAGAATGAACACGGAATGAACTAAAAACACTTGTATCTCATTCAAGAGGAATAAAGATTAGTACAATGCTTATTTGGATAAAAAAGGTATCAAAATGACTCATTACACACAATTGTATAAAGGCACCCCACACGGGATTTGAACCCGAAACCTCCGTGTCCAATGTCCATTTCTCAACTCATTGCGCCACTGTGCAGGTGAATGTTGGCACACCTGCCGAAGTTCATTAGTTCATGTGAAAATGAACTCAAAATGAAGAATTTTTATAAAACTGCACTGAATGTTATATTTAATAACTACTTTAGATCATTCTGCAGCTCATCATGCTGTAGCGCAATACAGAGCAGGAAGAGGAAAAACAGCAGAAAATGAACAAACATGAAACAGCTGGTTCAGAATTACGGGCGAAAATGAACTCAGAACTTATGTACATAAGCTTAGATGAAAATGAACACAGCATGAAACAAAAAGCATTTATTTCTAATCCAAGAGGCAGTAAAGGAATCAAAACACACTATTTCATAAAACCGCTCCACCTGGGATTCGAACCCACTATCTTGGGGTGCAGAGCTCATCAGGTAACTGGCTTTACACATTGAGCTACTTGAGGATGCACATTCAACAATCTGTGGAAGAGAACTTTTAGTGTAAGAAAGAATTTACAAAAAAGCATTACTTAGCATGCTAACCATATTAGCATGCTAAGCTAACTTAATGCTAATGAAGCTCATGGTTAACTTGATAGCTGAAGAGCCACATTAAAGAGAATGACAACTGGTTAGCATGCTAAGCAATTAGCATGCTAAGCTAACTAGCATAAGACAACAAACACAAGCAAGGTCACATTCAGAGATGAATATCTTGGGAATGGTAGCGAATATCAAAAATCCGTTCAGTCATTTCTGTGCGGCTCGGTCCAAAGATCACCTGAGCTGATTTTGGACAAAATTGGACAAAAATTGTAGGAGGAGTAGTGAAAAAATGGAATACTGTACTTTTCAAAATGGCCACTACTGTACTGGGTGGAGTCTTAATGTAAGATATTGAATGTGATCAGTATGAAGAGAGGAATCAGTTGTATTGACATTCATTTTTCTGGAACAAAGGGTTCAAAAGTTATAACCTTTACAAAAGTGAATATTTGAACTGGTGGTGGCGCTATAGACTTAGTCCTAGATACTCCAAAGTTGGTCAAATTACTTTTAATTACTATCACTACAAGCATGCCAAATTTGATAATTTTCCTTCTTATGGTTCATTGATTACCATACAGGGGGAAGAAGAATAACTACGAATTTGGACATAAAGGAATTGCATGTGATAGCTTCAGATTAGACCAGTTTTAGGCAGAATGCCTAGAACAGACACAAGTTCTGCATCTTTTCCTGCCACAGTACCTCATGCGGTCTGGGCATGTGTCACACTGAGTTTCGAACCCACGATGCAGAGCATTCGGGATCCGTGGCGTAACACATTGAGCTAATCAGCCATGCAAGTTCATCAGTATGCTAAGCAGAGGTTTCAGTGTGAGAAAGAGTTCACAAAAAAAAAAGCTTCATAGCATGTTAACCATATTAGTATGCAAAGTTATTTAATGCCAACTAAGTTTTGGTTAACCTGTTGACTGAAGACCACATTAGAAAGAATAGCAATAGTTTAGCATGCTAAGCAATTACTGTGCTAAGCTAACTAGTATAAGACAACAAACACAAGCAAGGTCACATTCAGAGATGAATATCTCGGGAATGGTAGCGAATATCAAAAATCCGTTCAGTCATTTCTGTGCGGCTCGGTCCAAAGATCATCTGAGCTGATTTTGGACAAAATTGACCAAAATTTGTGGGAGGAGTAGCGAAAAAACTGTTTTTGATTTAATTCAATATGGCAGACAGGTACATTTAAGGAAAATGACAAATGACACATTGTCGGAATCGGCATAAGCCAGGGAATAAAATGACATAAAGCAGACAAATTTTGGATAATGTTTTCAAAAGTTATAAGCAATTTTGCAAAAATCATTATATCTGTGGAACACTAGGTGGCGCTGTGCTGAAACTTCTCATGTACCTTCAGGACACTCTGATGGTCATATGTACCAAATTTTGTGATGATATGTCAAATTGTTTAAAAGTTATTGCAATTTATGACAAAATTCAAAATGGCGGACACGTGGTTCATCCGATGTTGACGAATTCGATATCCTCGGATTCGGCATGGCACAGGGAATCCATAGACACCAAGATCTTGATTTTCTAATAAAGTGTTCAAAAGTTATTGGCCAAAATAGCCATTTTTCAGATCTCATGACCTGTAGGTGGCGCTGTTCCCAAATTTGGCATGGAACCTCAGATCATGGTCTTGATCAAGTGTACCAATTTTAGTTTTGATTGCTCAAAGTTTGGCCGAGATACAGCCTCTATAGCAATTTTGGGTCAACCTCGTTAACTTCGTGACATCATAACTTTTGAACAAAGATGAATAAAAAAAATCTGTTCAGTCATTTCTGTGCGGCTCAGACCAAAGATCACTTGATCAAAGTTTGGACAAAATTGGACAAATTTTGAAGGAGGAGTAGCGAAAAAAACGGAATACTGTACTTTTCAAAATGGCCACTACTGTACTGGGTGGAGACTTAATGTAAGATATTGAATGTGATCAGTATGAAGAGAGGAATCAGTTGTATTGACATTCATTTTTCTGGAACAAAGGGTTCAAAAGTTATAACCTTTACAAAAGTGAATATTTGAACTGGTGGTGGCGCTATAGACTTAGTCCTAGATACTCCAAAGTTGGTCAAATTACTTTTAATTACTATCACTACAAGCATGCCAAATTTGATAATTTTCCTTCTTATGGTTCATTGATTACCATACAGGGGGAAGAAGAATAACTACGAATTTGGACATAAAGGAATTGCATGTGATAGCTTCAGATTAGACCAGTTTTAGGCAGAATGCCTAGAACAGACACAAGTTCTGCATCTTTTCCTGCCATAGTACCTCATGCGGTCTGGGCATGTGTCACACTGAGTTTCGAACCCACGATGCAGAGCATTCGGGATCCGTGGCGTAACACATTGAGCTAATCAGCCATGCAAGTTCATCAGTATGCTAAGCAGAGGTTTCAGTGTGAGAAAGAGTTCACAAAAAAAAAAGCTTCATAGCATGTTAACCATATTAGTATGCAAAGTTATTTAATGCCAACTAAGTTTTGGTTAACCTGTTGACTGAAGACCACATTAGAAAGAATAGCAATAGTTTAGCATGCTAAGCAATTACTGTGCTAAGCTAACTAGCATAAGACAACAAACACAAGCAAGGTCACATTCAGAGATGAATATCTCGGAAATGGTAGTGAATATCAAAAATCTGTTCAGTCATTTCTGTGCGGCTCGGTCCAAAGATCATCTGAGCTGATTTTGGACAAAATTGACCAAAATTTGTAGGAGGAGTAGCGAAAAAACTGTTTTTCATTTACTTCAATATGGCAGACAGGTACATTTAAGGAAAATGGCAAATGATACATTGTCGGAATCGGCATAAGCCAGGGAATAAAATGACATGAAGCATACACATTTTGGAAAGTGTTTTCAAAAGTTATAAGCGTTTTTTGAAATAATCATTACATCTGTGGAACAGTAGGTGGCGCTGTGCTGAAACTTCTCAGGTACCTTCACGACCTTCTAAAGGTCATACATACCAATTTTTGTGAAGATATGTCAAATTGTTTAAAAGATATCGCAATTTATGACAAAATTCAAAATGGCGGACACGTGATACATCCAATATTGACAGAATCGGTATCGTCGGATTCGGCATGATCCAAGGAATCCATAGACACCAAGATCTTGATTTTCTGACAAACTGTTCAAAAGTTATTGGCCAAAATAGCCATTTTTCATATCTCATGACCTGTAGGTGGCGCTGTTCCCAAGTTTGGCATAGACCCTCAGACCATGGTTCTGATGAAGCGTACCAATTTTTGTTTCGATTGCTCAAAGTTTGGCCGAGATACAGCCTCTATACTAATTTCGGGTCGACCTCGTTAACTTCGTGACATCATAACCTTTGAACAAAGATGAATAAAAAAAATCTGTTCAGTCATTTCTGTGCGGCTCAGTCCAAAGATAATCTGATCAAAGATTGGACAAAATTGGACAAATTTTGAAGGAGGAGAAGCGAAAAAAACAAATACTGTACTTTTCAAAATGGCCGCTACTGTAATGGGTGGAGACTTAATGTAAGAAGTTGAATAGCATCAGCATGAAGAGACGAATCAGATGAACTAAATTTAATTTTTCTATGACAAACAGTTCAAATGTTAAAACCGTTAGAATGTTGAAATTTTGAACTGGTGGTGGCGCTATAGAGTTGGTTCTAGAGACTCCAAATTTGGTCCAATCACTATCATGAGCATCTCTACAACTGTGCCAAATTTCATCATTTTCTCATGTTCCGTTGATAGGGCTGCCATAGATCCCATTCGGGAGGAAGAATAATAAATAAAAGGGAAAACGTACAATTAAATAGGGGCTAAGCCCCTTCGGGGCTTGGCCCTAAAAGTTTAATTAGTGAAGTTTTGATCTGTTGATGTCTGGAAGCTCAATGTCTTTTCAGAAAAATGTTTCCTAAGAGATTTCCAGAGCTGAACTGTAAGTGCGTCTCTTTCGAAAGAAGAAGATCAGATGAGAGTCTGACTGATGATTATATAATAACCGAACACACAGATCAACACTTCAGTCAACGGCTCATTCTGCTCTCATGAAATGTTTCTCTGTGAGTCTCTTGCTCAAGTCCACTATGATCCTGTTCTTCTAGATCTCTGTTACCTGCAGGAAATGGATGTGATCCTGTGTGTGTGAAAGCTGCTCCAGCTCAGCGTCTCTCCTCCTCAGATCATTGATCTCCTGCTCCAGTCGCTCCAGTCGTCCTTCAGCTCGACTCACTGCAGTCTTTTCCTGATCTCTGATCCGCTGTGTGGCCTCAGAGCGGCTTCTCTCAATGGAGCGGATGAGCTCAGTGAAGATCCTCTCACTGTCCTCCACTGCTGTCTGTGCAGAGCGCTGTTAGGACACACATCACAATCACACAGGGGCTTCAGTAAGTCTGACTGAGACTTCTCAAACTTCTCTTCTTCTCCAGACTCACCTTATGAGACTCCACAGCCTCTCTCAGCTGCTGAAGATCTTTCTCTCTCTGCTGGATCCTCTGCTGGAACCACCTCTGCGTCTCCTTCAGCTCCTTCTGCAGCACAAACCAATAACAGGAGAAACATCACATAAATCATCAAGTAAACATATATGAATCCAGTATCAGTGAAGTGCTGAGATTGAGGGTTAAAGATCTTTCATGATAAGGTTATACAGTAGGTTCATTCATAAGTGTCAGCATTATATTCATAAATGCCCAGAAATGTAAATGCTTTCATTGTTTACTCATCCTCATGTCTTTTCAATCTTGTATGATTTTCTCTTGCAGAACACAAAAGAAGATATTCTGAATAATGTCTCTGTTTCTAGAGCCCAAATCAAATATGGTGACACGTCAATAACATCAAACCTCACTGGCTCATGCATGTTACATGACTTAACATGCCACCTTATTTGATTTTTATAATTGCATAAGAAAACTTAGATTTCTGCTAACCCTACTGGTCATTTTATATTCTACCGCTTAAATTTATTTTATTCAGTTTCTGAAGAACAGCGTGTCATTCCATCATATTAACAGCACTTAACGAGACACTGCCTGTAAGTAAAGTTAATTACTTTTTAACATTGTTATTATAGATTTATGCTATTATGTATGTTTATAAAGGATTACAGGTATATATAATTGTTTTCATAATACATCATTGTGAAATTCATAGTTCTGTTCATATTATAAAATATTTCTACTGCTTGAGGTCTTATTAAACATTTATCTCTCAGTATACAGTATGTACATTGTGTAAACATTTTGCATGATTATCTCATGTTGAATAATAAGTGGACTCAACATTTTTCATGTTTATTTAATCTTTTTAATTTATAGTTTTACACATTTTACTCAGAAAATCATTTGAACAACGCCTTCCTTTTGTCAAGACTTGTTCCTGAGTAGCGTTTAGCTTCCTGGTTATGAAGCCAGGACAAAGTTCATACCTGTTTCTCTGTCCTCTGTGCAGCAGTTAATACAGTGTCATGGTTTTTATGTTCATCCATTGTACACAGCAGACATATACACTTCTGATCAGTGCGGCAGAAAACCTCAAGGATCTTGACGTGTTTCTGGCAGATCATCTCCTGCAGTCGTCCAGTGGCTTCAGTCAGATTGTGTCTCTTTCCTTTAAAGAAGGTCTCATGTTGTTCAAGGTGATTCTGACAGTAAGAGTTCAGACACACCAGACAGGACTTGACGGCTTTGTGTTTTCTTCCAGTACAGACGTCACACTGCACATCTCCAGCTCCAGCGTAACAGTCAGCAGGAAGTTTAATCTTCTTCAGTTTCTCCACCATTTCAGCCAGAATGGTGTTTTCAGCTAAAGCAGGTCTTGGACTGAAGGTCTGTCTGCACTGAGGACAGCTGTAGACTCTCTTCTGATCCTCCTGATCCCAGCAGTCTGTAATACAGATCTTACAGTAACTGTGTCCACAGTGGATGGTCACTGGATCCTTCAGGAGATCCAGACACACTGAACACATGAACTCATCCTGAGAAATTTTGGCTTCTGCCATTTTATTGCATGAACACAGAGACAAGAACACCCAACAGCTCAACTACTCTTCAGTTTCAGTTTCTCTGAAGTCACGTGATTCCTGTTTCCTGGCTCTGTGTTTGACTAACGTGTGTAAAACAGGTGTGTCTGTAAAGCAGCTTCCTCATTCCTAGTCCTGAAGAGCCTCATTTCTGCTAGTTTTCATGTGTGTTCCCACACATATTGGGCATATTTATCAATCTATCTTAAAAACGAGCTCAGAATTTATCTCACGACAGGGTTACACTGTAAACCTAAATAAGTTAGACTAACTCAAAAAAATCTGAGGTCATCAGTTACATCAATATTTTTGAGTTATGATGTTCCCAGTTTCATAAAGACTAATTTTAAATAAATCAGATTCACTGGCAAGAGCTGAAGAACTTGTTTCACAACAGTGAAATTGCTGTTTCAGATTACTTGTGTTTTTGGACACTGTTTTTTGATGTTCATACGGGCCCCTGTTGGTTTTAACCCTCTTGGGTCTGAGGGTGTTTTTGGGCCTTGGTGAATTGTTGACGGACTGCAATTTGTGCTTTTTTCAGTTGTTTATAAATATTTTATTGGCTAAATTCTGATTACACTGTATTCAGCACAAACAGGGCTACATTAATATGTAAGCAACATGTATGTATATGTCTGTATTTTTGAGAAAATAACATTAAACACTTTTTTTCAATAGCCACACACAAGTCACTGAAAAAAAGGCCATATAACAAATACCAAACATTTGTTCACAAGACTTTTGAGAACTAGATCTTGTAGTCTAGAATTTTTTCTTCAAGACAATGTGAAAATCATCCTTCCCACTCATTCACTTAAAATATATTGATTTAAATTTTAAGACATAATTTTGTTTACAAAGGCATGAATCATCATGTACAGGTGCTGGTCATATAATTAGAATATCATCAAAAAGTTGATTTCACTAATTCCATTCAAAAAGTGAAACCTGTATATTATATTCATTCATTACACACAGACTGATATATTTCAAATGTTTATTTCTTTTAATTTTGATGATTATAACTGACAACTAAGGAAAATCCAAATTCAGTATCTTAGATGTTGTTTGGTGCTATGTCTTATTTTATGTAGAATTTCTTCATTGTACAGCACTTTGGTCAACGCTCTGTTGTTTTAGTAGTGCTTTATAAATCAATAAACTGAAACTGAAACTGAATATTGAAGACACCTGGTGCCACACTCTAATCAGCTAATTAACTCAAAACACCTAGATTGGGTAAACCCAGCCTGATCTGCCGGCAATTTGATTTCGCCTGGCAACTCAGTCTGGAAACCCGTACATTCATTTGCTGCATCTGTTACACTTTTGCGGGAACCAATCACAGACTGGCTTATCCACCTTGCTCGCTATTGGCAGGTACAGAGCTCTTTCTATGGCTCTGGCGGGTATAACACGATGACGTCTCTCGCACGACCGTCAATCCAATTCCTTTTAACCTCTCAACATGCTAAATGACTTCTTAGTTTTAGCAAACAAATCGCCGACTGGATGTAAATACCACTCACTTTCATGTTTTTTTGCACAACCTGCAAAAATCGCTCGATGCCTTTGCTGCTTCTGCAAACCGCTGATCAATGCTACAAACGAATACAAACTAAACCTGTCTGGAGTTTTCGCATCGCTATGCAAAAGTACGTCACCCGGATCGTTGATCTGATTGGTTGAAGGACTATTCAATTACGTGAATAATGCTCGTTGATCACGCCTCTTGTGCAGTAGGAAATACATAGCAAACTCCCCAGACCAATGTTCAATTTTAAATTGAGCTTGGTCTGGTGATAGCCAGACNCGGTCAGTTTCCATCTTTTTAACTTTTTCCGTCCAGTGAGGCTTACCCATCCGATACTGTGAGTCTGGATTTCCCATCGGATGCTGCGAGAGCCCTCCCTGTCATTTTCCATCTTTTCTCCTTTGTCCTACAAGCCTTACCTGTCCTATACCATGAGTATTGATCTCCCGTCAGATGCAGCGAGAGCCCTCCCAATCATCTTTTTATATTTTTCCGTCCAGTGAGGCTTACCCATCTGACACAGTGAGTCTTGATCTCCCGTCGGATGCAGCGAGAGCCCTCCTGGTCAGTTTCCATCTTTTCTCCTTCTTTGTCCGGCGAGGCTTACCCATCCAATGCCATGAGTATTGATCTCCTGTTTGATGCAGCGAGAGCCCTCCCGGTCAGTTTCCATCTTTTTAACTTTTTCCATCCAGTGAGGCTTACCCGTCCGACACAGTGAGTCTTGATCTCCCGTCGAATGCAGCGAGAGCCCTCCCTGTCAGCTTCCATCATGCTATCCTTCTCTGTCCGGCGAGGCTTACCCGTCTGATGCCACAAGCATTGCTTTTCTGGAGCCTTGGTCTCCCATCTGACGCCGCGAGAGCCTCCCGCTCAGTGCTTCCTTCCTCATCCGGCGAGGCTTACCCGTCCGAGGCCTTGAGCATTGGTCTCCTGGAGCCTTGGTCTCCTGGAGCCTTGGTCTCCTGGAGCCTTGGTCTCCTGGAGCATTGGTCTCCCGTCGGACGCCGCGAGAGCCTCCCAGTCGAGCCTCTGCTCTTTACTTTCCGCCTGTGTGCTAGCGAGGTTTACCCATCCGATGCCATGAGCATTGGTCTCCTGGAGCCTTGGTCTCCCGTCGGATGCCGCGAGAGCCTCCCGGTCGTTCTTCTGTGCTTTCCTTTCTGCCCGTCTACCAGCGAGGTTTACCTGTCTGATGTCATGAGCCTTGGTCTCCCATCTGATGCCGCGAGAGCCTCCTGGTCCATGCTGCTTTCCTTGTCCGGTGAGGCTTACCCATCCGAGGCCTTGAGCATTGGTCTCCTGGAGCCTTGGTCTCCTGGAGCCTTGGTCTCCTGGAGCCTTGGTCTCATGGAGCCTTGGTCTCCCGTCGGACGCCGCGAGAGCCTCCCAGTAGAGCCTCTGCTCTTTACTTTCCGCCTGTGTGCTAGCGAGGTTTACCCATCCGATGCCATGAGCATTGGTCTCCTGGAGCCTTGGTCTCCCGTCGGATGCCGCGAGAGCCTCCTGGTCGTTCTTCTGTGCTTTCCTTTCTGCCCGTCTACTAGCGAGGTTTACCTGTCTGATGTCATGAGCCTTGGTCTCCCATCTGATGCCGCGAGAGCCTCCTGGTCCATGCTGCTTTCCTTGTCCGGTGAGGCTTACCCATCCGAGGCCTTGAGCATTGGTCTCCTGGAGCCTTGGTCTCCTGGAGCCTTGGTCTCCTGGAGCCTTGGTCTCCTGGAGCCTTGGTCTCCTGGAGCCTTGGTCTCCTGGAGCCTTGGTCTCCCGTCGGACGCCACGAGAGCCTCCCAGTCGAGCCTCTGCTCTTTACTTTCCGCCTGTGTGCTAGCGAGGTTAACCCATCCGATGCCATGAGCATTGGTCTCCTGAAGCCTTGGTCTCCCATCGGATGCTGCGAGAGCTCTCCTGGCCAGGCATTCCAATTTCTTTCATCCCACCATCAGCCAATGGAACCCACTCACCCGTTGCCAGGGGCCGGTCCCGGCAGAGGCTGAGTGGGCCCCTGTTGGCTGGTCATTCTTAAACCACGTCGCCCCTCGTCTTTTGGTTGGTAGGGCTCACCTGTTTGACACTGAGCATTGGTCTCCTGTCAGACGTAACCAGAGCCCTCCCGATCGGCCGCTCCAAATCATGCGCTCCCCGTCAATTGGTCGGTAGGGCCCGTCTACCTGGCGATGCACGATCCCGTCAGAGGAGCACGCCAATACGCAAAACTTTACTCCATTTAATTATATGGATATGTGAACTCGTGAAATGATGTTTTATTAACAAAATTCGGGAGGAGCAAGTTCAGATAATTAACCCAATTAGCACAGGTGGAGAGCATTCAGTTAATCAACTTAACCAATGTCAAAAGGTATAAATTCAGCAGACTGACTTCTGTTCATCTGAGAGTTTATCAGCATCCCTCCTCCACCCCATCTCCTCGCTTATAGTTCTATCTACTTTTACCACACCGGGGGAGTACTCTGGGTTCGGGCCAAAATTCCGAGCTCGGAGCCCTCTCCATGGAGAGCACGGCAAATACGCAAAACTTTACTCCATTTAATTATATGGATATGTGAACTCGTGAAACGACTAGCTAAAACATTCTGACTGTGCTCAACATACAGCGATTGTTTCCTGCTCCTGAAGCAGATTTATATTCTTTCACATGGAATTTGAACACCGACTGTAATCGCAGACTGAACGTAACTGGCTCTGACTGGACGCGTTTGAGCGCGATCAGTCATAAGTATCAATTTACATTCATAATCGGCCTTACAATCGTTAAGCCGCGCACACACTTAGTGGATTCATTATGTCGGACTCACCGCAGGTAACTCATAATCTGCAGTTGTTACTCCTGTCTCCTGACAAAAACATTACATGCGGAGTGTGGAAAGTTACTAGAGCGCGCAGCCGCGCGTCTCTCACAAGGAACGTCATGGCAGTGATTGACAAACCAGAGGGCCAATCCGCGCACGCCTCTCACAATGGCAGTGATTGACAAGCCAGAGGGCCAATTGTTTACGCGATGATCGCGTAAACGATTGGCTGATGTTTTTAAGGCCCTACCTCGTGCACAGATGATGTATATTAATAATATTCCTTTCAGTGCACCTAATAAATAGTCTTTTATCAGTTAGTAAAGACAGTTTCAAGTAATATTGCAAAAATGTATAAAACAAAACATCCTATGTACCACCTTTAAGGCTGGCTGGACTGTCTCAATTTTACTGTGGACTTTTCAAAGTGTGAGGACTGTTCAATGTGTGCAGGATGGAAGAGACCAATTCTTTGTACTGTTTATTACAAGAATCTCTTATTAAAGGAGCTCATATGGACATAGCGGGTGGAAATGTTCCAGGACTTGTGCAGAGACTGTGTACTACCAAATCTGTGGAATTGAGGCACATAATTGATGTGGCTGGACCCAAGCTGACTGATATAAATGCGGTGGCCAGTTTGTTGGGTCAGAAATCAACTCGCCACACATTAACCATAATGGAGTTGTGGAAAACAAGGCTAACAAAGGAGGAATTGTCTTTGATAAAGGATTTTAAAAATGGAAGAGTGACTTTCGATGTAAGAGACCCTTTTCCAAAGCTTGGGATCACACCAGACCTAAACGAATTAACGGGTCCTTACCTTATCTATAGTTGGATCTTAACAGAGTACAAAATTTAGAACTGAATGAAGTAGGAGGGAAAGTGATGTATAAATGCTTTGTTAAAGTTTTAAATAAAGTAACGTTAAATGGGAGGATTGATACAGTTTAGAGAGACAAACTTGAGTTGAAAGAGGAAATTAAGCCAATGTGGAGGGTGCTGTACAAACCACCATTGATAAAACAATCTGTTGATTTACAATGGAGGATTTTACATGGGGCTGTGGCTGGTAACGCTTTTATTTTAATCATTAATCCCAATGTCATTGTTTCTTAGAATGTAAAAGACTCCATGCACTTTTTAACTTGTTGGATTTGTTGTGTGCTAAATGTCAGAGGTTATTATTTTGGGGGCTGAGTACAGTCAGAAGCAAAAGATCAAATGGCAATTGATTATTTTTCTGTTTGGACAGTCAAAGCTGGTAATTTATAAAACAAGGAAGAACAGAATCGAAAATAGGTGTGGTCAAGAGATTACATCTTTATTTAAAGCTTTTGTCAAGTCAAGAATTGTTGTAGATTTTAAATATTAGAAGGCAATGTATGATATAGAAACTTTTAAACTACAGTGGTGTTACAGTTCAATTTTTTGTACGGTGGTGGTGGATGAGATAATTTTTTTTTTTTATCTGGTTTGGATATGATGTATGTTTAATATTTATGCTGTTATGATTGAATAAAGTTTGTTATTAAAAAATCAATCTCTCCCTCTCTCTCTGCTAATATAGGTTAAGCTACTGTTGTATGACAGATGAAGGTTGTTCTGCTCTGACTTCAGCTCTGAAATCAAACCCATCACACCTGAGAGAGCTGAACCTGAGCAGGAATGAACTAGGAGATTCAGGAGTGAAAAACCTCAGTGATGTACTGATGAACTCACAATTCAAGCTAGAGAAACTACAGTTAGTATCATTATACTGTCCAGAAGTCACAGTGTGATTAAAGTTTATTGTTTAGTTTATAACAGGGCTCAAATCACATTGTGTATAGCACTGCACTTTCTGGGGTTTTCCCTATTGGTCACAAATTGTTTTTATCTAGTAGGTAATTGTTTAATTTTAAGGATTTGATACAATTTACTGATTGTATACATGCAGAAATCCACTTTTACAACAGAATAAAGAAGAGATACATCAAATAGTAAAAAAAAAAAAACACGAAAGAGAAGAAATAGTATCTTCCAGCTTATATAACTAGTGGACTGGTTTTCAAAACAGACTATTGGAAACTAAATGCTGCTGTAGCTCTTTAATAAGATGATCATCATTGATCTGAGTCATTTTCTTTTCTCTTTCTGTCTTCAGTCTGAGTGGATGCAGTATTACAGAGAAACAGTGTCTGATCCTGACTTCAGCTCTGAAATCAAACCCATCACACCTGAGAGAGCTGGACTTGAGTGAGAATATGATAGAAAACACAGGAGTGAATCACTTATCTGACATACTGAAGGATTCACACTGTAAACTGGAGAGATTGATGTCATTCACATACAAGAAAGAAAAAAGTGTTTTGATATTGAATGAAGCAGAATAAAAAGTTTATTTTTCTAATTTCTCCTAATGTAGGTTAAGCTACTGTTATGTGACAGATGAAGGATGTTCTGCTCTGACTTCAGCTCTGAAATCAAACCCGTCACACCTGAGAGAGCTGGACCTGAGCAGAAATAAACTAGGAGACTCTGGAGTGAAAAACCTCAGTGATCTACTGATGAACCCACAATTCAAGCTGGAGAAACTAGAGTTAGTATCATTATACTGTACAGCAGTTACAGTGTGATTAAAGTTCACTGTTTAGTTTAAGACAGCTGGACTCAAGTCACATCATTTGTAGCTCTGCACTTTCTGGGTTTTTTTTCCCTATTGGTAACAAAGTGTTTTTATTTTCTTTTCTTTTCTTTTCTTTTCTTTTCTTTTCTTTTCTTTTCTTTTTAACTAGTGGCTAATTGTTTAATGTTAAGCATTTTACACAATTTACTGATTGTATACATGCAGAAATATGCGTTTACAACAGAAAAAAAAGAAGGGATACATCAAATAGTTAAAAAAAAAAAAAAAAAAAAAAAAAAAAAACATGAAAGCGAAGAAATAGTATCTTCCAGCTTATATAACTAGTGGACTGGTTTTCAAAACAGACTATTGGAAACTAAATGCTGCTATAGTTCTTCAATAAGATGATCATCATAGATCTGAGTCAGTTTCTTTTCTCTTTCTGTCTTCAGTCTGTGTGGATGCAGAATTACAGAGCAACAGTGTCTCATCCTGACTTCAGCTCTGAAATCAAACCCATTACACCTGAGAGGGCTGGACCTGAGCTGGAATATAATAGAAAACACAGGAGTGAAGCACTTATGTGATGTACTGAAGGATTCACACTGTAAACTGGAGAGATTTAGGTCAGAAACATTCACATACAAGAATCAAAAATGTTCAATTCACTTCAGTAGTTTAAACTAAAACACGTTATACTCAGTATCTCATGAAAATCCTGAGTTCACATTATATTTGTGTACATTTTTTCACCTTGATATGTTTGTGATCTGGTGAAATGAAGATGTTTATCTCACTTCCTCTGTCTGTTTTATTTATGAAGATGATGTGACTTTACAGAATATAGAGTTATTTTCTTTTCTTCTCTCTTCTTTTCTGCTCTCTCTCTCTCTCTCTCTCTCCTAATTTAGTTTAAGCTGCTGTGATATGACAGATGAAGGTTGTTCTGCTCTGACTTCAGCTCTGAAATCAAACCCATCACACCCAAGAGAGCTGAACCTGAGCGGGAATAAACTAGGAGACTCTGGAGTGAAAAACATAAGTGATCTACTGATGAACCCACAATTCAAGCTGGAGAAACTAGAGTTAGTATCATTATACTGTACAGCAGTTACAGTGTAATTAAAGTTTACTGTTTAGTTTAAGACAACTGGACTCAAGTCACATCATTTATAGTGCTGCACTTTCTGGTGTTTCTCCATCTGAAGAAACATTCAGAAATTACTATTAGTTAACGGCTTGTTATGTGTATCAGTAGAAAGAGCATTAAACTTTAAAGCATTTGAAACGTTGTGGATATAAAATAGTTTCATATGCTGAAATCTGACAAATCTTTGCTTTGAAAAGATACAGAAGTGAGAACAGACCATAAAACTGTGTAACAAATGACAGTAGATTATTATGACAGAGTTACAGTTATACTGGACTAATGGAACTTTTCACTAAATCTAAATTTATTAAGCAAAATGTGTATTTAGAGGTTGCAAACTATGGAGGACCAGGGGTGCCACTTAATAATAAAAAGAAGAATCAATTAATTAATTTAATAATTCAAACATAAAAATGTATATAAATGATTCACTTTTTATATGGGCAAATTAATATACATATTTAAAGTTGTTTATTTAATTCCTGTTTTTAAATGTAGTTTAATAAAACAATAAAACAATACATTTAAAAAAAAAAAAAAATCTTTTTTGAATGTATAAATAAATAGACAAATTTGAAATGAGATATTTAATTCATTTTTTAAAACGTAGATAAATAAAACAATAAAAAGTTCATTAGTAAATCATTTAAATCATTTTAAATGCGCATTTAAATCGCTTTTTTAAAAAGAATTTGGCAAATGCTTTTCTTTCTCTATTTACCAATTGCTTTTCTTTGTTGGTTTGCCAAATGCTTTTCTTTATCCATTTGTCAATCGAGTGGTAAAATGTCATTGGACAGTACACACGTGGGAGCAACCAATCAACTTTTACCTCAATTTGAAGAGCCAATCCTCTCTTACTTGTAACACTCACTGTCATTGGACAGTTAGTACGGTGACCGGGAGGGGACATGTTCAGTTCATTTAGTTTTGTCGTGGCCACAACATATAAACTCGTGGGAACGTGATAATATGTCGTGGCCACAAGATATTAATTTGTGGGAATGTAATAATAAGTTATGGCCACGAGATAATTTTGTCGAGGTAACGACATCCTTATGTCGTGGCCACGCCATGTAAAGTCTTGGCCTCGAGATCATATGTTGAGGGAACGATATATTTTTCTCATGGCCACGAGTTAAATGTGTAAACAACCTGCGTGACCATTGCAACCTGGAATTATCACAAAAGGACAATACCATAATAATATTTTTAATTAAGAAAAAGAACGTCTCGGGTTACGGATGTAACCCTGGTTCCCTGAGTAAGGGAACGAGACGCTGCGTGAAACGCATTGGGAATCTTCTGCATGATATCGTCATTGAAGCACTCCTGTATCCAACCAATCGTGTAACGAGACGTCAGAGGCGGGTGACGTCACGGACCAGGAAACTGTAAAGCATGCCCGGATGCAGAGAACGCTAGCTTCTGTGGAAAATCTGAAGCAAGCACTCGCAAGCATGCAGGGGTACGGCGAGAGACGCAGCATCTGGTTCCCTTACTCAGGGAACCAGGGTTACATCCGTAACCCGAGACGTTCCCTTTCGTGGGAACTATCGACGCTGCGTGAAACGCATTGGGAACGCAATCCCAACTGTGTCGTACTTCAAATGCTTGCTATGTTAGCTCGACAGTACGGAGGACCCCGGAGTGGAGCCCACATCAAGGTCATAATATTTGATAAATGTGTGCTGGTTTAACCATCCAGCTGCATCACAAACGTCACTCATAGAGACGCCAGACATCAAAGCTTTCGATGCCGCCATACCCCTTGTGGAATGAGCGTGGACGTTAAAAGGAGAGGACTGTCCGACCACTTTATATGCAAGTGAGATGGCCTCAACCACCCACTTGCTCATCCTCTGCTTGGACGCCGGTCCACCTTTATTAGGAGAACCGTAACAGACGAACAATTGCTCTGTTTTACGCCACAGGGCAGCTCTGTGGACATAAGCGTCCAAAGCCCTCACTGGGCAAAGCAGATTTAGTTTTTCCTGATCCGAAGATATAAATGGAGGAGGATGGAAAGCTTGAAGCACAATAGGACCCGGGACATTGGTGGGGACCTTCGGCACATAGCCAGGTCTAGCATGAAGAAATGCTCTCACCATTCCAGGAGCGAACTCCAGATATGAGGGGGCCACTGAAAGGGCCTGAAGATCTCCAATTCTTTTAGAGAAGTAATAGCAAGTAAAAATATCGTCTTTAAAGTCAGAAACTTTAAAGATACCTCCTCCAGTGGTTCAAAGGGAGCCTCAGCTAACCCACGTAGAACCACTGATAAGTCCCAGACCGGGGTCCTTGTGCGCACTGGAGGCCTCAGCCTCAGTGTACCACGGAGGAAGTGTGACACGAGGGGGTCTCGACCAACCGAGGAATCCCCCCCAACATGATAGGCTGATATAGCTGCAACATAAACCTTCAAGGTTGAATAAGATAAGCCCTCCGAGAATTTTTCTTGGAGAAAAGATAGCACAAAGCTAATAGGAGCACGGACAGGGTCCATTTCATGTTGTCTACACCAGGTAGAGAATAAATTCCACTTATAAGAGTAAAGCTTCCTCGTGGAGGGAGCCCTGGAGCTAAGTATGGTCTCAACAACCTCAGATGAGAGACCAGCCTCTATGAACCTGTCCCCCTCAGAGGCCAGGCCCATAGTTTCCATAGTTCTGGGCGGGGATGTATTATCGCGCCGCCCACCTGAGATAGAAGATGGGGAGCTCCATCGGGGAGCTCCATCGGAGCGCCGTCTATCATGGACACCAAGTCCGAGAACCATATTCGGGTCGGCCAGTACGGGGCCACCAGTATCAGGCTGACCCCTTCCTGGTGTACTTTCTCCAGGACTCGTGGGAGCAGAGCGAACAGGGGAAATGCGTACAGACGTAGCCTCGGCCACGTCTGTACCATGGCATCCAGACCCAGGGGTGCTGGATGCGTGAGGGAGTACCAGAGCGGACACTGGGTTGACTCTCCCGAAGCAAACAGGTCTACTTGTGCCTGACCAAAATTTTTCCAAATGAGATCCACCACTTCTGGATGGAGTCTCCACTCCCCGGGCCTCGGCCCCTGCCTCGACAGGGCGTCTGCCCCCACATTCTGACTCCCGGGGATATAGGCTGCCTTCAACGAAAGCAGCTTCCCCTGAGACCACAGGAGGATCTGACGGGCCAAGTAATTTAGTTGGCGAGACCGTAGACCCCCTGATGGTTTATATAAGAGACCACTGACATATTGTCTGTGCGGACCAGCACATGATGGTCTCTCAGGTCTGGGAGAAAGTGTTTTAGTGCTAGAAACACCGCCATCATCTCCAGCCAATTTATATGCCAGGAGAGTTGATGGTCCTCCCAAAGACCCTGAGCTGAGCGACCGCTCATGATCGCTCCCCAGCCCGTGAGGGAAGCGTCTGTCGTAAGCATTGCGCGACAACCAGAGGCTCCCAGCGCGGGACCCTGGGACAGGAACCAGGGGTCTTTCCACACGGCTAGAGCCCGAAGGCATCGCCGTGTGACTTTGATCATTCGAAAAGGGTTCCCCCTCGGGGAAAACCCCCTGGTCCTGAGCCACCACTGTAGGGGTCTCATATGCAGGAGGCCAAGAGGAATTATGTTGGACACAGCTGCCATTAGACCCAACAGTTTCTGAAACTGTTTCACAGTGAGAAACCGGCCTAACTTCACCCCTTTTACGGCTGACAGAACAGAGCTCATACGGGCAGGAGTCAAACGTGCCCGCATTGTTGTGGAATCCCACATAACACCTAGATAATTGGTGGTCTGAGCCGGTATCAGCACACTCTTCTTGGCATTGAGCCTCAGCCCAAGCCTTTTCATGTGAGACAGAACAACATCTCGATGTTGAACTGCTTGTTGCTCTGAGCGAGCTAGAATCAACCAATCGTCGATGTAATTCAGTATGTGAATGCCCTGGAGTCTCAAAGGAGCCAGGGCTGCATCCACGCACTTCGTGAATGTGCGGGTGATAATGATAGGCCAAACGGAAGAACCTTGTACTGGTAAGCTTCGCCCCCGAAAGCAAACCTGAGGAACTTCCAATGAGAAGGATGGATGGACACATGAAAGTATGCATCTTTCAAGTCTATCGTCACAAACCAGTCCTCGGACCTGATTTGGGGAATGATCTGTTTGAGTGTAAGCATCTTGAATTTCAGTTTTTGTACAGACCGATTTAACACCCGTAAATCTATGATAGGACGAAGTCTCCCATCCTTCTTTGGAACTATGAAGTAGCGGCTGTAAAAACCTGACAGCTTGCTGGGAGGAGGAACCCTTTCTAAAGCTCCTTTTTGCAAAAGTGTCATAACTTCCTGTTCCATAACCAGAGACTGCTCGGGGGTCACCACTGTGGGAAGGACCCCATTGAATCTGAGCGGGCGAGACCCGAACTGAATTCTGTACCCCTTTTCTATCATGAGCAGCACCCAATTTGATATATTCGGTAGAGTTTTCCATTCTTCCAGAAAATCTACTAAGGGAACCAGTCTCTCGAGACTGGCCTCTGTTATACTGTGCCAAATTAAATACTGTGCCACCCTTATTTTTCATTCTTAATTAAAAATATTATTATGGTATTGTCCATTTGTGATAATTCCAGGTTGCGCAGGTTGTTTACACATTTAAATTGTGGCCATGAGAAATTATGTCGTTCCCTCACCATATGACTTTACATCGCGTGGCCACGACATAAGGATGTCGTTACCTCGACAAAATGATCTCGTGGCCATAACTTATTATCACATTCCCACAAATTAGTATCTTGTGGCCACGACATATTATCACGTTCCCATGAGTTTATATGTTGTGGCCACGACAAAACTGAACCGAACATGTCCCCTCACGGTCACCGTACTAACTGTCCAATGACAGTGAGTGTTACAAGTGAGAGAGGATTGGCTCTTCAAATTGAGGCGAAAGTTGATTGGTTGCTCCCACGTGTGTACTGTCCAATGGCATTTTACCACTCGATTGACAAATGGATAAAGAAAAGCATTTGGCAAACCGACAAAGAAAAGCAATTGGTAAATAGAGAAAGAAAAGCATTTGCCAAATTCTTTTTAAAAAAGCGATTTAAATGTGCATTTAAAATGATTTACTAATGAACTTTTTATTGTTTTATTGATCTACGTTTAAAAAATGAATTAAATATCCCATTTCAAATTTGTCTATTTATTTATACATTCAAAAAAGATTTTTAAAATTTATTGTTTTGTTGTTTTATTAAACTACATTTAAAAACAGGAATTAAATAAACAACTTTAAATATGTCTATTAATTTGCCCATATAAAAAGTGAATCATTTATATACATTTTTATGTTTGAACTATTAAATTAATTAGTTGATTCTTCTTTTTTATTTTTAAGTGGCACTCCTGGTCCTCCATAGTAAACTACACTTTAAAATGACTTAAAATAAATTGTGATTAATGTACACAATTTTCTTCAATTGAAAATGTGAAATCTGTCCATTTAATATTTACATATTTTGGTTAGCCCTCCAGTGCGAGGAAGATCCGTACAGATCCGCTCTGATGGAAAACAAAGTGTTGATGGGAATATTCCATTTGACGAATTAATAAAATTGGCTGAATAATTATAATTATAAAGAGACCCCTTTGATGTGGTGTGGCAAATTAAAAATCAAAATTGTGATTAGGTGAAGGATGGGTGGATATTTAGAAATAATTGTGGATATTGGGCTGAACTAGATTTATCAAATTTAAAAGGGTGGACTCAAGGAAAAATACAATTGGACCCCTTAAATGTTAACTTTTCTATTGTTTCTATATTGATCCTATATATTAATCTACAGTGATAAATTCACTTATTTGTGGAGTGATGACTGATCCAGACTTGTATTGTAACTAGTATTCTCAAATGCTCCTGTCTTGGTTTGTTCATATCATGAAGTTTCCATGATTTTGCTGGTGTATTAGTGACTGTTTGACATATATTAATGATGCATTTAACTCACACTTGAACTGAACATGGATTTGAGTCATTTTCTCTTTCTGTCTTCAGTCTGAGTGGATGCAGTATTACAGAGAAACAGTGTCTCATCCTGACTAAAGCTCTGAAATCAAACCCATCACACCTGAGAGAGCTTGACCTGAGCGGGAATATAATAGGAAACAAAGGAGTGAATCACTTATGTGACGTAATGAAGGATTACTCTACTCTCTCTCTGCTGATGTAGTTTGAGCTACTGTTATATGACAGATGAAGGTTGTTCTGCTCTGACTTCAGCTCTGAAATCAAACCCATCACACCTGAGAGAGTTGAACCTGAGCTGGAATAAACTAGGAGACTCTGGAGTGAAAAACCTCAATGATCTACTGATGATCCCACAATTCAAGCTGGAGAAACTAGAGTTAGTATCATTATACTATATAGCAGTTACAGTGTGATTAAAGTTTACTGTTTAGTTTAAGACAGCTGGACTCAAGTCACATCAATTATAGCGCTGCACTTTCTGGTGTTTCTCCATCTGAAGAAAGATTGGTAACGCTTTAGATTACAGCCCGGAAAGTACTGCGTAATTACAATTAATTTCTGAAAGTGCACTAATTAAGTTGTTTCAAGGCAAGTAGAAAGAACTATTGCAATCTTTTTTAATACATGGGGAAATATACTTTTGTTTCATGTAGTTACAGGATAAGTATGATATTGCGGGCTGTAAATTAAAGTGGTGCTCGTTACACTCTTGTTTCATGTAGTTACAGGTAGAGGTCTTTACGGGCCCAAAAATTCATACCCGAACCCTAAGAGACCCGTAAATGTGCTCGGGCCCGACAATTATTTTGAAAGTTGGACCCGTACCTGTGCAGAACTGAGAAATGGCATAAATGTACTACCCGGAACCAACGCGGTTTCCCGTCTATTATTTGAAAGCTGGACCCGACCCCAGCCGGGAACACACAGACCTGACTGGACCCGATCGGCATATATAGGTCTATTCCACAGCAAATTGCTATTAATAAGTCAATAAACAAGTTGCAAAAATAAAATGTTTTGTCTTACCTAATGTTAGTAGCCTCCTCCCTTGTACCTGACTGTGATGCACATCCTCCTTGCCAAGAAAGTTCCGTCCATGTTATTCCTTTCTTGCCGATTGAAATGCTTAATCCATTCTTTATTCCAGCATAAGTCCATTTGCTGTCACAATGACAAATGCGACTTTGCAGTTTTGCATTTTCTTGTATCTTGAGTCAACTCATATGATAAAATAACTTTGACTGTTTGCCCTTTTCAACTACAATAACGATTGCTTGTTCAGTGACATGGCCGCTGACATTAGCATTACTTATTTGCGATCATTTCTCTGCTTTCTGAGCCAAATCTGACCAAAACTTTAGATATAACAAGACAATTCATTCATACTATTATTATAAAAATAGGAGAAAGAAAGTGTGACTGCTCATGCGCGTTAGCTGGAGCAACCTGAAACATAAGCTTTTAAATGCATTTTGAGCGTCAACATTCATGTGATAGTTCATCTCAGATTTTTTTTTTATTGCATTTTTTCATTTTTTACAACAGACAAAAGTATACTTTCCAGTCTCTGGAGAAAAATGGTGCACTTCCTGAACAAATTTTATTATTATACCAAATGGGAATGTAGGTGTGCCAATTATGTGAACATTTAGTACATTTTTCCATCAGTTTACAATTGGCTATTGTATTGGCAATGATTGGACCGAAAGCTTGCATACACTGATTGTTATTTAGCCCAGAGAAGAGTATATCTTGTAACCTATATTTGTCTGTTAGGCTCTCTTCTATCTCTCTCCAAGAGACCCTAGAGAGTGGGTTAAGCCAAACCTTGATGCATTTTATTTGAAAGGCCCTATGATACAATTCAAAATTCGGAAGCGCTAATCCCCCATTATGTTTTTCACGCTGCAGTGTTTCAAATTTTAATCTGGGTTGTTTACCGTTCTAAATACATTTACGAATTGTAGAATTGAGTTTGTGTCAAAAATTTTTAGGGACAGGCAGCGGAATCATGGAGCTAAGAAAATTGATTCGCGGCAACACATTAATTTTAACACACGCTATTCTGGCATGTAATGATAGTGGCATCGAGGTCCATTTTCTGAGATCTTGTTCGACCCTGGCTTGAATTTGTAGATAGTTGGCATCAGGTATAACATGGAGGGATGAATGAACAACAACGCCTAAGTAACTGATTGAAGTTTGTATGGGAATATTACAAGGCAGTTTAACTTTCTTAGCCATACTATTAATTGGAAGCAAATAAGATTTACCCAATTTTTATTAATTGAACTTGAAGATTCAAAATAAACAGTAAAATATTATCTGCATAGAGTTTGTAAGTTTGTTTGTAAGAGTTGACTGAAATTGAACAGACATTTTCCTGTCATATCAGTTGGGCTAGGGGCTCGAGTGACAGTGAAAGTGAAAGTGAAGTGACATGTGGCCAAGTATGGTGACCCATACTCGGAATTTGTGCTCTGCATTTAACCCATCCAAGTGCACACACACAGCAGTGAACACACACACACACCATGGACACACACCCAGAGCAGTGGGCAGCCATTGCTGCGGTGCCCGGGGAGCAGTAGGGGGTACGGTGCCTTGCTCAAGGGTCTCACCTCAGTCGTGGTATTGAGGGTGGAGAGAGCGCTGGATATTCACTCTCCTCACCGACAATCCCTGCCAGGCCTGAGACTCGAACCCATGACCTTTGGGTTACAAGTCCGACTCTCCATCCATTAGGCCATGACTGCCCCCTAAGCAAACAGCGCAAACAGCACAAACAGCGCAAACAGCGCAAACAGCATTGGGGATAAAGGACACCCCTGTCTTGTACCTCTTTGTAAGTTAAAAGGCAGAGAGTGCACTCCATTAGTTATAACAGAAGCAGTGGGGTTTTTATATAAAACCTTTATCATATTCACAAAGCCTTTGCCAAATCCATACGCATCCAAAACAGACCAGAGGTAATCCCACTCAAGCTTATCAAACGCCTTCTCCGCGTCCAAAGAAAGAACTGCAGCTGGAGTGGGACAAGCCCGGGATTCATGTATGACATGCAGTAGTCTCCGAATATTATCAGCCGCTAATCGACCTGACATGAACCCTGTTTGGTCTGGATGCACTAATTTATTTATCTAATTTATTAATCTATATTTAACAAACTAATGGGTCTGTAATTTGCAAAGTCTGAATGATCTTTCCCTTTTTTGGGTATCAACGATATAAGTGCTGTATTCATCTGTGGATGAAAGGCACCCACCTCTACTGCCACGTGGATGGCTGTCAGGAAGACAGGACAGAGTAAATCAAAGTATTTAAGAAATAACTCTGCCGGGATCCCATCTAATCCTGGCGTTTTGCCTTTCTTAGCACCTTGCAATGCCCTTTTTAGTTCCTCCAAGGTAACTGGTTGACCTAAAAGTTCAGCTTCTTCATGACTAAGACGAGGTAAAATAAGAGATTGCAAAAAAGTAGTACAGCTTGGACTTGTGGGATTGAGTTCAGAAGTATAGAGTTTAGAAAAGAAGTCGGAAAATGCAAAGTTAATCTCTTTGCTGTTCCTTACCAGTCCTTTAGATGGGTGCTTAATTATGTTAATACAGGCTTTCGCTTGACTTTGCTTCAGTCTTAGGGCTAAAAGTTTGCTAGGTCTAGCACCACTGAAGTAATAGTCTGTCTGGTTCTGTGAATCACAAATTCGGCTTTCCTTCTCAGAAGGTCATTCAGTTCTGTCTTAAGGGTCTGAATCGTCTTAAATAGTGAGTGAGACTATGAAGATTTAAGCAACAGTTCAGTTGATTGACATTCTTTTTCTAAGTGGTCAATTCTCTGATTCTGCATCTGATTTTTACATTAGTGGCAAAAGCTATGAGGAAATCTTTGATAAAACCTTAGCTTCCCAGACAAATACAGGGTCTTCAACCGAACAAATATTAAATGAGAGGAATTCAGACAGGCCGGCTTTGAAATCTTCATTGAACTGGTTATTCTGTAAAAGAGAGATGTTAAAATGCCACAGTGGAGATCTTTCAGTAAACCAATTACATTCAAAATCTGCTATTATAGGATTGTGATCTGAAAGTATTGCTGGTAGTATCATTGTCTGATCAAAAGAGTTCAAAAGTTCCTTGGAGCACAACAGACAGTCTATTCTTGAATATGAGAAATGTTGTGTGTCAAACATGTCAGAAAATAGTCTATCAGTGAAAGCAAATGATTTAGTTACCTGTGGGAAAAAAAATAGCCTCAAAAATTGTAGGGGCGTAGATTGATACAAATGCTATGTTCTTTCCCTTAATGTTTATACAAAAATAAGCAAGCCTACCAGATTGATCTTGACTTTCTCTGTCAATCATAAGGTTATAGCTATGAGAAATCAAAACAATAGTACCTTTAGTTTTAGTATTATCAGTAGAAAAAGCTGCAACTCTATAAAATTCCACCACCGTTGTTCACCAGAACATCAACATAAACCACCCTCTTCCACTGAACATGAAACATGTAGTATAACAACATTATGCGTAGTATAAACAGTAGTGACAGCCAAAGACTATGTATACTATAAATGAACAGAGTATACGTATTTGGCCTATTTAACCAGACAAAAAAAAAAAAAAAAAAAAAAACGGACTCCAATCCACTAAAACAGATCGGTACATTGCTTGCACCTTACAGCATAAACAAAGTACTCACTCCTAACCCATCCGAGGACTTGCTTTACTCATCCATAGACTCTGGAGGCGGCGGCAGTCCATAAAAGGATAATTTACGTCTGGCACCCGATGTATGGGTATTACGAGCTTCCACTAAGAATTCCTCTGTTTTTTAAACTGAATTAAATGAGCGTTGTCTACCACCAAAACTGACGCGAAGAATGGCGGGGTATATGAGGAAGTTTGGAATTCCCAGCGCATGCAGCTCCTTTTGAATACTTCCAAAGGCCTGTCGTCTACGGGAGGTGAACCCGCTGTAGTCGGCGAAAAAATACAGCAGGTGCTCTTGGTCACGAATCGGTTCAAATCTCATCACTTCCCTGGATCCCTGAAGAATCGTCTGCCGATCTTGGTAACGTAGCACCCAAAAGATCAATGTGCGGGATTTACCGGAGCCGTAAATTCTGTGCACTCGGTCAATCTTGATCGGCCCCTTATTCTTCAGCGCGGGTATCCAGACGGGGAGCATCTTTTGAAGGAAGCCTATTGGGTCATCCCCTTCTCAGCCCTGCTGCAGTCCCACCAAACGCACATTATTACGGTGAGACCTGTCCTCTAACTCTGCGATTTTCAAGGAGATTTTCTTTGCTGCACATATTTAGATCTTTCTTCATCTGTTGCGTCTCACCCTGAATCTTATCTACTTTTGATACCAAGTCTCGTACTGTATTCGTTTGAGATTGCACTTCTTGGCAGAGCTCGATCAGAGAGGTTTTAACATCCTCCATAGCCACCCGTATTGCATTCTGAACCATAGTTTCAAAATGTGTTGTTTTGAAAGTGCCTCCGCAATGGCGTCAGTCAGATTAGCCTCAGTCGCTAGCTTCGTCTTTTTCTTCCCAGAGGGGGTTGTGGATGGAGAAGAGTCCTGTTTTCTGTTTCCGTACATAATGCTGGCAATATATCTAGTAGGAAAATAAAGGCTGTCAGTACTATGAGTTTTTGGTCCATGTATCTTTTGGTCATTCGTTTTTTGATTTAATAATGAAATCGGAAAATGAAAAACGCCACCTTTTTCGTTTTTCATTTTTTTTCAAACAAAACGAAAAACAAGAATTCGGCTTGATTTTTCGCTTGATTTTTCGTTTTTCGTTCAGGGGTAGAAAATGAATAAACAACTTGAATATTTGATCTCAACATGTGGGCGGGAATGAAACGCCCCTTTCCGCTGATTGGTCAACCAAACATTAAACTGTGCCGTCATCAGTTCTTCCGCTGTTCAGCTCAGCAGAATAACAGTCCTTCGCTGCGATGGATTTAACGCGTTTATTGCAACTATAATCACTTTTAAATTTACATTTAATCTTAATCTATATCTCTTGATCTCTATCTCTCAAACAGCCAGACTAACGAATGATTTGAGACACAAATCGAGGCAGAGCCTATAGACAAGGCTTTCTTCTGTGTGTCCATAAAAACGCATGTTTAGCTCAGAAATAGGCTATTATAATCATTATACCTCAGAAATAACAATTTACTTCGCACCTGCACTCACAACTACCTAACAGCCAATACCTTTGACACACTGTCTGTTTTATTATTGCTGACCACCTATCAAAATCTGTGTGGCAACGCTGCGCGACTCACGCGACAGCACAGAGATAGCGGTGCGCACTCAAGAATTGCATGAGCAAATGCGCCGGTGCGCGCTGCATTTAATTACTTTATTATAGCTTAAATAAAGCGCAAAAGAAACTATGAGCAATGACCGTTGTTGTTCTGTTGTAAGTCATGAAATTACCAAACATGCGATTAAAGCTGCCTCAAAACTGTGCATGCATTTATTTGTTGACATGGTTTTAAATTGTTATCCAATTTGTTGGCCTTAAAACGTCTTAAAAATGCATGTACACCAGGGAAATCAAAATTTTCGGGGGAGCATGCTCCAGTACCCCCCTAGGAAACTACATTTTCTGACCTCGGCAAATATGAAACCCTGCGTACGACCCGGCTTATTCTATCTAAGCTAATGAAATCTGAGGTAAATGTTCATTTCTACAAATGTGCGCACTTTTGGACTTAAAGTTTGTATGTGTATGCAGTATGCACTGTGATCAAAAATAAATGGGACCAAACGCGATTGAATGTAAAGGTTTGTGTCTTGTTATTCTATTAATAACTACCAATTGATTTTGCATTTCTATCAGAAATTAAGAATTATTCTCATTGTAGAGGTGCAAATATCTAAGCTATCTAATGCTTAAAATCTCAAGGTTTAATCAGAATTTTTTTGTAAAAATGTTTCTGTAACAGCCGCCAAAAATAGTATGTAGAGCTCTACTGTGGTTTTTAACAATTTTTCAAAAAAAAAAAACAAAAAACAAAAAAAAAAAAACAAACAGGCAATACGCTGAGATTATTTAATTAATATTAAGTATTGGCCGGCTAACGGATGGCATACAGAATGGTTATTTTCTCTGCCAACTAAACCTCCATAGCAAATAAAGTCACAGAACCGTTGTGCGACTGACTCGCAGTAGGCACACAGAGTTGTTTCGTTCCTGAAAGAGTCTTTGAACAACCCATTAATAGACGATGATTAAGTGACCAATTAATATAGACAGCCACTTGATTTTATTCCTGAATGAACCAGCGCTTTGAACGAATCGACAAATGAATAAATGACTCCTTCTTTAACACAATGACTTTCCGCCACCTAGTGGCGATATTACTTTCATAATCCAAGTATTATTTCATCTTGTCATTTCATATTTCTGAATAAAAATGTTGTTTAAAATATTAATATCATTATATTATACAGTTGTAATTAATGTGTAAATGTATTTACTGTAAGTAACTACATCTGAAAGCATCATTGACTGATACTGATTTAATTGGTAACAGCCTAGTGTCATATTATTCTAATTTATTTTACTACATTTAAGAATTTAACATTATAGATAGCATAAATATTTAATAAGATTAGGAAAAAAATTATATATAAAGGTAAAAAAAAAATATCCCTGAAAATCATTTGTCCCATTTAAGTTAATTTCTGACACTGGTAGATGGCATTAAATATGAAAACCTTTCAACTCTGGTTTATTGTGTCTTATTTCAGGGTTTTATTCATATAATTCAAACAAGTTCACCGTAAAATCGTTATGTCAAATTCATATTTCACTAATTAAAGTCAATCACTGAAACATTAGATAATGGCATTATACATGTGTTGACTGAATAAAAGTCATAATAGAACTATAATAGATGTGCTGTGAACATTAACTACGATGGTGGTCAGCAATAATAAAACAGACAGTGTGTCAAAGGTATTGGATATTAGGTAGTTGTGAGTGCAGGTGCGAAGTAAATTATTATATCTGAGATAATAATATTTCTGAGCTAAACACGCGTTTTTATCATGGACACACAGAAGAAAGCCTCTACAGGCTCTGCCTCGATTTGTGTCTCAAGTCATTCGTTAGTCTGGCTGTTTGAGAGATAGAGATCAAGAGATAGAGATTAAGATTAAATGTAAATTTAAAAGTGATTATAGTTGCAATAAACGCGTTAAAGGTCCCGTTTTTCGTGGTTTTTTGAAGCTTTGATTGTGTTTATAGTGTGCAATATAACATGTTTTCATGTTTCGCGTGTAAAAAAACACAGTATTTTTCACATAATTTACTTATCTGTATACCGCTGTTTCCACTGTCATAAAAACGGGCTGATGACTTCCTTGTTCTATGAAGTCCCTCCTTCAGAAATACGTAACGAGTTCTGATTGTGCCAGCGGTTCCTGTGTTGTGATTCGACAGCTCTGAGCGCACCGTGCCCGGAAAAGTCACGCCTCTTACCATAACGTGGAGATGCACGCGCTCAGTGTTATTGTAAACATGTCTTTAATTTTACCCTATCAATTTGAGCCGGAATCAGACCCGCATTTAGAGTGTGAGTGTGAGTAGAGTAGAGTGTGTTTGGCGACAAACACACTCTACAAACGCAACTCTTGTGTATTCCTGTGGGCGGAGGTTAGTCAAAAAACTGTTTTAGTGACGTCATTAAAGAAGGAAGTAGAGGGATGTAGTCCAAACTGGCCGTTCGATGTAGGCGACTTCTGTTAAATAAAATATCTCGTTTGGCATTGAACTTTGAGCTTTAAAATTTTACAGATTTTATTTATACTCTAACAACAACATTACACACTAACTAAAGTTTGAAACATGGGATCACGAAGAACGGGACCTTTAAATCCATCGCAGTGAAGGACTATTATTCTGCTGAGCTGAACAGCGGAAGAACTGATGCCAGCACAGTTTAATGTTTGGTTGACCAATCAGCGGAAAGGGGCGTTTCATTCCCGCCCACATGTTGAGATCAAATATTCAAGTTGTTTATTCATTTTCTACCCCTGAACGAAAAACGAAAAATCAAGCCGAATTCTTGTTTTTCGTTTTGTTTGAAAAAAAAGAAAAACGAAAAAGGTGACGTTTTTCATTTTCCGATTTCATTATTAAATCAAAAAACAAATGACCAAAAGATACACGGACCGTTTTTGTTATATTACAAAATAAAGAGGGTTTAGATGGAACATCAAAGTCCTTCGACCATCACGTGTATGGGTCACGTGACCTCCTCAGTTCATCTCAGATTTTGTTGATGATTTGAAATATGTTATTTAAATGTGAGTGTGCAATGCTGCAAGCAGTTTTTGAGATTTGAAGTTTGTTTGCATTACTGTTGCACACAATAGGAATAGGAAAACTCGATGATCACCGTTTGTTTGCTTTAACTCCGCCCGCTCTGCTTCTGATGGCTGGGGTCGCTTGTGATTTTTGTTTTTTTTAACTTAATTTCCTGGCTCATACTTTGCAAGTTACAAAACACACGCACAGCGCTGACTGACTCTGAACACATCCGGGTAATCTCCGAGTCCGATTGGCTCGGGTATTACACACAATGTTTAATAGACCCGACCCGGCTAACCATTTAAAATATAGACCCGAACCTCGGCTCTCAGGTACTCTTTGTAGACCTCTAGTTACAGGCTAAGTAATTGTTAAATAATTTCTTATTTCTTATGCTTCACTTTTTGACTTTCTTTCTGTCATGGGATTTTTCCATTTTGCACATCATGCACCTACCGATACAAAACAAGAAGTAGTAGTCACTGGACACACTGACACTCTCACACGTAACCAGAAGTTGAAGACACACACACATTTACGCACATACATTTCTTATTTGTTATTACATTTCTTGAAATGCCATACATGGTAAGGTTTGATTCTTAAGTCGTATGATTGGATTCTCAAGCCATCCTGTAGATTATTGTTTAACCTATGTCTATTATTATGACCCTTCTTCCTGAATAAATCTGAGAATGCTTTGTACCACACTTGATCTGTGTCTGCTTGGCCATTCTCCCGAGATCTCGCGCTGCTGCTGCCACACATCACAGGGGTTGAGGCACCTGTTTCTAAACTGATGACTGAGACTACAGATATTCTACCTATTATTCAGATTTTGATCTAACAGTAATTTAAACAGGTTAACTGATTTCCAACAACTCAAAAATCAAAACGGGTCAAATTGACTCACAACAGTACATCAGGGTTCAGCAGGAGAATCTCTCTGCATCTGTTTATGTAGCTTCAAAAAAGTGAACTTTTCAAACAAAAATATAGTATATGCGTAGGCCTGATACTGAAGAGCCTGACGATTTCTGACTCATTTGAGCTTCTACCTCCTGTTCCACCTTTAAATAAAACAAAACCATAATTTGGCTGAATATTAAACCAACATTAATCATTCAATTTCACATGTTTCTGATACATATGCTAACAGACATGCTGCTTTATTTAATTATAAACTCTGAGTCTCTTCCACCTATATAAAACAAATTTATAGGCCAAGATGGGTGCCGCTCTTCCAGAGTCTATTCCCCACATGGCTGCTGCCATTCTGGAGCCTTGTCCCAAGATGGCTGCCATGTGTGTGGGCGGCACACACATAAAAAAAAAAATAAATAAATAAAATAAATAAATAAATAAATAAATAAAAAAACGCTCCAGAGTCAGCTCAAGCCCACGAGCCAGCTCAACAGTCCGCTTCAGCCCATGAGCCCACTCCAGGGTCCATTCCAGCCCAGAAAACTATAGCTCCTCCCAAGAATTTTTATTATTTATTTATTTATTTATTTATTTTATTTTATTTATTTTTTTGGAGGGGAGCATATGCCCGTGGCTATAGTGGCTGAGCCTGGGGTCTGGGCCAAAAAACAAACAGGCAACGCACCACCATGACCCCTTAAATTACCTGCTCCACTTGTACCGCCCTGGTCCTCGGAATCTCCAGCACCCTCGGTGGCTCCAGCGCCCCCTGTACCACCCTGGTTTCCTGAGCTGCCGGCTGCGCCCTGGTCTCCTGAGCTGACAGCTCCACCCTGGAGGCATCCTAACCTGCCAGCACCTGCCCACGACCTCCAGGGTGCCTCCCGCCCCCTCCCAGACGTTTTTCCCAAGTAAGACCGCACAAACAAGGAAATATGTTTGTTTAAAAATTTCAATTTTAAAATTGTAAAAGTTTGTAAAATTAAAATAATAATATAAAATAGCTATGTTATATAACTAACACAATCAGAAAGAGAGTGGATATTTTTTATGTAAAAAAGTAATTTTCCTCCAAGATTCAACAGCACTTTCTGTATGAAGTGTACTCCAAAGGCAGTGCACTCATCCAAGACTTGGCAGACAACACCTCATCTTCAAAGACAATCAAAGTGGGTTAAAAGGTAAAAAGTTCCCTCTTCCTCCTCAACAGCCATGATGGTGAGTGTTGCCTTCTGCACCTGTTCAAGCTCCTTTCTCTTAACGCATTGGAAAAAAAAAAAAAAATGTGTTAATGTATGTCACCACACATAAAAACAACCGTTGTCAGAGCAGAGACCATATTTAAATTTTCATAAACGAAAATAACATTGAAGGATTGGAGTATTGTATTGTTTATTCAATAGGGTGTGCTTATTTAAAACACTGTAGTATTTAATTTTCACAACAAAAAATAAAAAAATAACATTTAATTTGGAATCAAACTAAAGTAATTAATTTATTAAATGACTTTAAATATATTTTCTAAAGAAAAGTGGTGCCTAAAGGTTAGTTCAGCCAAAAATGAAAAGTCTGTCATTTATTACTTACCCTCAGGTCGTTCTACACACGCAAGACCTTCGTTTATCTTCAGAACACAAATTAAGATATTTTTGATGAAATCCAATGGCTCAGTGAAGCCTGCATTGACAGCAAGATAATTAACACTTTCAGATGTCCAAAAAGGTGCTAAAAACATATTTAAAACAGTTCATGTTAGTACAGTGGTTCAACCTTAATGTTATAAAGCGACGAGAATAATTTTTGTATTCTCCAAAAAAATAAATAAAATAAATAAATAAATAAAATAAAGACTTTTCAACAATATATAGTGATGGCCGATTTGAAAACACTGATTCAAGAAGCTTTACGAATCATTTGTTTTGAATCAGTGGTTCGAATCGCATATCAAATTGCTAAAGTCACGTGAACTATTGAAATTTCGAAACACTTATGACGTAACAAAGCCTTGTTTACTAAAATCATGTGACTTCTGCACTCTGAACCACTGATTTGAAACAAAATATTTTGATTTTAAACAAAAGATTTTAGATATTGTTGAAAAGTCGTTATTTAGGGTTTTTTTGTTGCAAAAAAAGTATTCTTATCGCTTTATAATATTAAGGTTGAACCACTGTAGTCACATGAACTGTTTTAAATATGTCTTTAGTAGCTTTTTGGACATTGAAAGTGTTCATTATCTTGCTGGCGATGCAGACCTCACTGAACCATCAGATTTTATCAAAACTATTTGTTCTGAAGATGAACGAAGGTCTTGCGTGTGTCGACATGAGGGTGAGTAATTAATGACAGAATTTTCAATTTTGGGTGAACTAGCACTTTAAATGGATAGTTCACCCCAAAATTAAAATTCTGTCATCATTTACTCACTTATGACATTCCAAACAAGACTCTTGTTCAGCTTTGGAACAAAAAAAGGTATCTTTAATAATCTCTCATCATTTTGCCCATTTATTGAAAGTCTAGGCAATCAAAATTTAGCTTCAAGAGGTACTTAAAAACATAGTTAATCTATATGAATAAAGCGGTTTAATCCAAGTCTTCTAACAAGACACAGATCTGATTAAGAAATATTAATCTTGAGCAGAGGTTGGTTTATTATGTGTCAAACAAGCTTTGAGCCCCAATTTACAATATTTGCTGTGGTTAATGTTTATATGTGAATAAAAGTGTAAATTATAGCACTTTTTGAAGCCTGAAAAGTAAGACTGCTTACATTTTCAATGGATAGACAAAAATGATGAAAGAATATCAAAATTATATGAAAAAAAAAAAAAAAAAATCTGAAGAATAAAATTCTATGTGTTTGGAACAACACGAGGTTGATTAATTCATGACAGAATTTCCTTTCTAAGTGGACTATCCATTTAAGACAACTTGAATGCTCAGCTATTCAGTCACTGTACCCTGGGCTGCATTAATGCATGGGCTTACCTGGGCTTAAGCCCAGGGCCCCGGGCTGAGGGAGAGCCCCGGTGATGCCGGAAAAAATATAACCGCATTTTATAATGTGATGACTGTCCCTTTAACATCGCTTTGCTTTGAATACATGTGCGGGTCTTTCAAGTCCTGCGCGTGAAGTGCATCAAGGTGCACCAAGGTGCACCGCGTCTAGCTTCAAGCAAGTATCAGTATCTGGACAACGCGGACAGAACGAGTGGTGCTGCCTGTGTGCATACACTCAAATGATTAATTCAAATAATAAGTTTTTGCTTTGAAAAACGCGAGATGCGGGCAGTGGAATGGGGGAAACCGCAAGGTCTCAAGATGCTTTTTTAAACTTTTTTAACTGATTTTAACTTAGCTAAACTGATTCGTGGCTTTAGAGCACCATGTCATGCAAAAGACACGAGCGCAATGGTTCTGTGTCATAGAAAAACAATGAAAAAGTAGCATACTGTAATGGAAAAACGCGTTCTGTGTGAATAGCCTCTAAGAAAACAATGTGTTTGAATTCTAAAGATGTGGTGTGGCACTGTGCTTTTCGACCTTCACTCACTGAACCCTGCAGTCGTCAGTAATGCTCTGTCTGAAATCCAATAAAAATACAAATCATTGCTTTGCATACAGTTTGCTTACAGTTTCTGAAAACGTTGAATGAGGTACTATACTTAAAATGTTGAAATGTTGAATTTAACAATGAACAATACTTATTAACCTTACAGATGTTACAGATGGACTCTTATTGTAAAGTGTTACCATTTCATATAAATCCAAACAGTCATCTTTAACTTTAAATCTTTAAATATTTACCCAAGGCCATAGCATTGATATAAGACACATATTGTATGTATGTATACTTTATTTGCTTCCATTTTACACTTTATTTGCTTCCATTTTAGAACACTGATTATTTAAATAAGATTTGTATTGTATTACAGTGATGATAAAAGAGAACTAAAATTGAATGCATTTCTGATGTGTATATATATTTATATTTATATACACATGCTGCATGACGATACAGTTTGTTTTCTCATGACACTAGCTTTAAATATGCAACTTTGCTGCATAACAGATCGATAAAAGCGGCCAGCTGGATATAAACTAATGAAAATAGATGGTAACAATCATGACATTAAACATTTGGTGGAATTGATACGGTAAAACTAACACCATTGTTAATGTTTGAATCACTATCGTGTATCAAGTGCTGAGGACGCCTCCAGAAAATCAGATATGGTCATTTGTTTGGTTTACGACATGTGATATAAGTGGTAGACCATTCCCAGCAGAATGGGCCATCTGACCAATCAGAGCAGAGGAGAATCTCGGAAAGGAGGGGTTTAGAGAGTCTGACCCTGCATCCCAATGTGCCTACTATCCACCCTAATGATTGACCTGTTGAACTCACCTGACGTAGCTACTCACGTTGAATTTCTAATAATAGATGAGTTGATGTCATAATAACATCACGAGAACATGAAATATATGACCTTTTTAAACTTTACCAGTCACAGATACAGTAGATACAGATGTAGAACGTTCTTTTTCAAAGCTGTCATAGTAAAAAAACAACAACAACAACAACAAAAATAGCAATGGCAGTAAAAAGACTTCTGTCTGGACTTGTCATAGTGAGGGAGTAGAACTTTTCCTACATCATAGTGGATTTTGTGTCCTGAAAAAGCTTATTTTTGTAAGTTAATCCCCATGATCTGATTACATTTTCAGCATGATAAAAAAGCGTTCAGAAAAAAAAACATTTTTGTATATTTTCATATGAAATTATAAAACCGAGTGAAATGTTGTATATGAGACATTTTTCTGCAAAACAAAATACATCAAAAAGCTTAAAATGTTGCTAAGTAAATATAATGTTGTTTTGACATGTGTCCTACCTTGTGTCTTAAAAAAACATTGTCAGACTCTTCTTTTCAGATAGTAATAGTACCGCCAGGGTCGTAGTTTAAATGACACCAAAGCCCAAAAAAATGTGTTCCTTGAAGACACAACACAAAATTAGGGTAGTTTAACTCACAATTAAACAACACTTATGGGCAGTTTATTTTTATGATTCATGATAAGACAACTTTCAGTCACTGCAACCTAGCATTAGCAATTACTTGACACCTTTATACAAACCCAAGGCAACTTCAGAATAAGTGTCAGTGGAAAGATAACACGAAAGATAGTTTTTCTATCCATATTAAAAAAGTCAGCTATAACCAGAACTTTTAAGACTTAACCAGTATTCTTCTGAATAAATACAACATGACAAGACAGACTGAAATTTAAGTTGTTATTCACTCTGCCAATACAGAAAATGGTGGCACAATACATTATCAAACATCATTGGTCCTTGGATGTCATGATGCCATTCATGTGGTGTGCAAGAACCAATATAGCTTGATGTTAGTTGAGGTTTGTGTTATTTTTTGTGTGGGCTGTGTATGTATTGATCAATATGTTTCGATTTAAATTTCATTCTAATAAATTGCAAAAACAAATATTGTATTGCACAGCATAACACAGCATATCACCTGCTGTCGATAACTTGGATAGCGTGTTGGATGGCATGAGGCCTGGCGCCTCGATTGTTTGCTAGCAAATGTTAAACACATTAGTATTACTGAGCTGGTTAATCTTCAGCTAAATAGGTATGCGAATAAACAGAAAACGTTCAATAGTGCCCCAAATATGAATAAAGTAGTTTGAAATGCTTACCTGTTATTTTTCTTGACGGTTGCGTGAGAGCGTCTTGCTGTGACTGAAGGAGGGAAAATGGGGTGGGTGCGGGGCGGGTGCGGTTTTTGTTGCCTCAGAAATGTACTGGGATAATACTTTGACATGAGTAAATGTAATTACTTTAAAAAAGGCTTAATGTAGGCGTGTGGGCTTAATATGAAATAGATTAATGCATTTATTATTGTTTGTGTGTTTATTTGATAGCTTTTAGTTAGTTATTTATAGACATAGCCTAAGATAATAGATTAAATTAATTTCTGTAACTTAAACCATTAAAGTTAAAATAACATATTATTTCAAGTGACTTATTTAGATTGAGTTCTTCATAATATAATAAGTTTTTGAGTTCACATGACAAAATTTGTTAAGTTGAATTAACTTTTTAAAAGTTTTAAGTAAAATGAACTTATTTCATTTAGTGAATTTCACAGTTAGGTTTTACAGTGTACAGGATTCTCACTTTTGTAAGGCTGTTCACCAATCTTTAGGAAATTACCACTCTGAAACGTCCTGTAAAATTCATGCTTGCAAAGGTTGTGCACAATCTTCTTGTTTCTAAACATTCTCAGGGTCTGAATCAAGCTCAAACTTTTATGGCAAAACTGACGCCATTGTTAACCCTTTGAGCGGTACGGCCCCACATATGGGATTTTTATTTCTGTGCCCCTGGGCATACGGTCCCACATATGGGATTTAGAATGTTCAGCGACCTTGCATAACTGCCAGATTCAAACTGTGCTTTCGCGCTTTGGCTGTGAGACCCGTGACCCGTGCAGCTCTTGTCATATATATCACAGCTATGCAGTGTTTTCAGCCACATAATGTTTTTTTTTTTTTTTTTTTTTAAGGTTTCAGACATTTGAATACGCATAAAGACCAGTAAAACAATACATTTAGAGTTTATAAAATACACACTGATGTCAGACATAAGTGGAAATCAATAATAATTCATTCAAATATTATTTGCAGACATTTATTCATATCAGACAAACATAATGGGCCTAAGTAACTATAAAGTTTACTCTATTATTCTTCCAGTTCAACAGCCACTTACTTGCATATATTTCGGAAGAAACTGATGAATTCACCTGCTGTAAATCTGACTGACAGGACTCTGTGAACTGCATCGCAAACTAAGATCTCGCGTTATAGATCAAGATAAAGATCATTTATAAAGGTTTTAAAATGGCAAAACACACTCACTTAAACATATTTGAGAATCTGAATATCAGATATTCGATGACATGGTAAGCAAGTTTGTGAATATTTTAAATAAAAAAGGAAAACCAAAATAATAGCGATCCATCCGTCATACAGTGTTATTGTGGCTGCGTTCAGCATACGTGACACGCATGACGCGTCGCCATGGAAACAATAAGGGCAAACATTCCAAAATAATGGTTGCCTTAAAAAAACTCACTCTGGGGGGTCAGTTAGAATATTTTAAACTCACGCTTGAAAGGATTAATATATACACCTGAGCAGATGAAACTCGCGGTTATGGTGAGGGGTGTGACATTTCCAGAACACGCTCTAAGCAGTTCGCCAATCCACTGGGCCAGCTAACCAATCAGAGCACATTTTGTATTTTGGAAGGTGGGGCTTCATCAAAACATGAACTAAACAGAGCGTTTGAGACAGACTGATAGTATTAACTAATAGTATTTCTGAATCTTTCTTCAGATGGAGATACACCAGAAAGTGCAGCGCTATAATTGATGTGACTTGAGTCCAGTTGTCTTAAACTAAACAGTAAACTTTAATCACACTGTAACTGCTGTATAGTATAATGATACTAACTCTAGTTCCCTTTCGAAAGGGAACTTCAACTCTGCGTTTGAAATGCTATGGGGAACGTCACACGTGACCCGATATCTGAAAGCCAACTGTCCAACAACTCCAATCCCTACTGGCCGGCGACAGCCAATGACGTAATATGGCGCGACCCGGAAGTATAAAGGAGCGCCTGGAGAAACAGTCAGTATCTCTTCGTCTTTTGGGTATGTTCTGTCTGATCGCGACTATATCGACTCCGGTAAGGGATTCTATATATGCTTTACAAACGTTCAAGGGAATGTGTTCATCTGTGTCCCAGGTTTTGACACTTGATATACACATTGCTGGGTGTTTTCTGTCTGGACAGGAGTGCGCATAGACAGTGCTTAAGGGCACTGTGTGTGTGTTTGTCTGTTATTTACTGTGAGCGTCTCCCTTGCGGGACGCTCTATTCTCGTTTCGGCACTCTTCTCAAGGGAAGAGGTGTCCGCATCTGTGCTTGATGATTCTGGCCCCGTTTGTGCTGAGGCAAACCGGCGGCTGCAATCATAGGGCTCGCAGGTGAGCTCATTGGGACATCCGTGTTTGACGTCATCGCGTCCGGCAGCGAGCGCTCCTCTGGCTGCTGTGTATGCGGAGCTGCAGATGTTTTTGGGACGCACTTTTTGGCAAGCTGCAGTGCCGTGAGAGCGCGTTAAGAAAGGGGCCACACGCGGATGGCTCGTTGAGAGGTTCCTTTCTGTCCATGAACACTGCAGCTCCCATAAACTTTCCTTTCCTTCATGATCTCCGTATTTGAGATCGGGAGGACAGGGAAAAACCCTCTAGCCGTTCAGATTTGTATCTGAGCCCAGACAGATGGGAGGAGCAAGAAGTGTGAGTGAGATGGGTGATCGATTGTAAACACTGCTTCGTTTGTAATCGATCCCCAGCTATATAGGGCGATTTATATCTACCCTCTCCTCTTCTTCTTTCACCTCCAGTATTTATATATGTGTATATATATATATATATATATATATATATATATACAGTCCAAAATTTTTCATACCCTTGGTAAATATGACCAAAGAAGGCTGTGAAAATAAATCTGCATTGTTAATACTTTTGATCTTTTATTCAAAAAATCTACAAAAATCCAACCTTTCATTGGAGAATAATAATTTTAAATGGGGGGAAAATCTCATTATGAGAGATATGTATTTTCTCTAATACACACTGCTCACAATTAATCATACCCTTTTATTCAATACTTTTTGCAACCTCCTTTTGCCAAGATAACAGCTCTGAGTCTTCACCTATAATGCCTGATGAGTTTGGAGAACACCTGACAAGAGATCAGAGACCATTCCTTCATGCAGAATCTCTACAGATTCTTCAGATTCCAGCTCCATGTTGGTGCTTCTTCTCTTCAGGTCACTCAACTCATTTTCTATAGGGTTCAGGTCAGGGGACTGGGATGGCCATGGCAGAAGCTTGGTTTTGTGTTCAGTGACCCATTTTTGTGTTGGTTTTGATGTTTGTTGTTTGTTCTGGATCATTGTCCTGATGGAAGATCCAAGATTTTAGTTTGCTGTTAAAAAAGCTAATTTCTTTGCTTCATCTGACCATTAAACATTTGAAAAGTAACTGACACTACTGGAACTTCAAACAGGATGGGTTATATAGTCAAATGAAGCAAAAAAATTTGCTTTTTTAGCAGCAAACACTTAAGATGGGTTTGGTGCACACAGGGGTAAAAAGTGTCCCATGTGTACAATGAAATATACTGCTGTATCTTTAGGAAGGAATTGATTTTCCTCTGAGCCACTTGATGTCTGTATTTATCAAATTTGAGTTGATGATGTTAGTTTTTTAGCTTTTGTCGTCTAGGGCTTAGAACAGATTTGAGAATCTGTATGGAGAAAGTGTTTTCCTTTTAAAACAGCATGTATGTCAAAGCTTTGTGCTGCTTTGAGTTCTAGACTTTTGCCCTACATTCGTATGTGAGCTTACTTATGCTGCCACAGGTTAGCACCTGTTCTCATAAATAGTAGGCCCTTTTTCTGTAAAGTGGCCTCTGTTTGAGAGGATGGTGACTATATATTCCCCAGTTAAGGTTTATTGGTGTCATTGGAGTGCATCACCTGTTGGATTGCATACTCAGGGTAGTATAGAACCACTTTCTGAGGAAAGCTTGTGTCTTTTTAGCTCCCTTTTTGGTGATCTTGTTAGCAGCTATATTGCATATAACTTGGATTGTAGGCTTTACTATTATTAGTCTCCTTCTAGTTAGCAGTTGTTTTCTACAATGCTGTTTAACTGATCATAGTTTGCTCACATATTTACACTGCCACAGGCCTTGCCACGTGTCTGTTTGAGTGGTAGGCCTTATAGCCTCCCTTAGAGGTTTTGTTTGGTTCCCTTTAGTCACATATTTAGGGTGCATTGCCTGTTGGAATGTGTAGCCTAGCACAGGTTGCAGTTAGCTTCCCATAGTTATGTTGGGTTAGAGCTGGTTCCCTGTAGCTTGGTCCCCTTTTAAATTCACGAGCTGTCATTGAATCGGTAGGCCCCTTCAGGCCTCCTTTTTAGTCCACATGTTGGCACAGTTTGTGTTTTTAATCTGCAAACATTTGTTGCTGGAATGGTAGGCCCCTCAAGGCCTCCTTTTTAGTTGACTTGCTGGCAGGATGCCTGGGACGCCATACCGCCATCAGCCACGCCCCATCGCTGACGGATAGGCCCTAAACAGGCCTGCTCACGATGTTTGGCAGCGCTTCATGTATTCCCTCTTTGGAAATCTCTGAATACATGGCCTATTGGGTGGTATGGTTATGGTAGCCACTTGCTGATGCCACGTGTTTACTAAGGTAGGCCTACTTCGGCCTCCGGGGTAGCATGTGGAGTTCAGTTATGTTCTCCTCTCGCTGTGAGAGTAACAGTGTGCTTTTACCAAGTATTTTTGAGTGGCTGGGCCCTCAGGGTGAATTTTGTGGTGCAACCTTACTGAGGTTTGGTTTAAACTACATCTGCCTCCTTGAGTCCGATTCCTAACTCTAGTTGAGCTAAATAGCCACCTAGTGCCTAGGGTGGATCTATTGTGCTCCTAGAAATGGCCAACTACACTTTGAACATACTGGTGTATGTTTGTGTATGTCTCTCTTTGAGAGTTATCTGTATACACTTCTGTTTGGCCAGCGGCCCAGGTGATATATCTAACCTCCTTTGGTCCGGTTGTTTATCGTTCTTGGTGCCTAAACACTGCCATGAGCTGATGCCACGTGTCTTTTGAGGTTATAGTCCCATCCAGGCCTTACTTAATACGTGTTGGCATATGCTGTACTCCTCTTGCTTTAAAGAATAAAAAGGTGCTTTTACTGAGTACACTGCTCGTTGGATTGTGTTAGGTGGATTGTCATGCGGGCACTTTGCAGCACTCTTATGCTGCCATTGAAGTTGTCTGTCTGCCCCAGCAAGACAGGTGTTCAGGGTGGCCCCTCCAGGCCACTTTCTGAATATACTTCTGTTTCACATATAGTTACTATCATGCTGTAGGCCCCTCTTCGGCCTCCATGAGTATGTGCCCATTGCATGGTCGACCTGTTAGGTGAGCTTTGTACTTCCCTATTCGGGTTATGTTTGTAATAGTGCTTAGTTCCCTAAGCTGATCATGGTGGTAGGTCTTAATCAGGCCTCCTCCTAAGATTCAGCCCTAGGCTGGTTTGTGCTCCCCTGTTAAACAGGCGTTTAGCGCACAGCCTCCTCAGTGCGTTAATTAAGCACTGAGTAGATCCTATGAGGAGCGAATTATACTCCCCTCAATACGAGGGTTTATAGCACTCAGCTGAGTTCTGCTCTCCAGGATGCCAGTCTCTACGTGGCCACTAGACTTACGCCATATGTCTTAGAGGTTGCTAGGCCCTATGGGCCACTTTTTGAACATACTGGTGTATGTTTGTGTATATTTCTCTCTGAGAATTATCTGTATACACTTCTGGTTGGCCAGAGGCCCAGGTGATAAATCTAACCTCCTTTGGTTCGGTTATTTATCGTTCTTGGTGCCTAAACACTGCCACGAGCTGATGCCACGTGTCTGTTGAGGTTATAGGCCCATCCAGGCCTTACTTAATACGTGTTGGCATACGCTGTACTCCTCTTGCTTTAAAGAATAAAAAGGTGCTTTTACTGAGTACACTGCTCGTTGGATTGTGTTAGGTGGATTGTCATGCGGGCACTTTGCAGCACTCTTATGCTGCCATTGAAGTTGTCTGTCTGCCCCAGCAAGACAGGTGTTCAGGGTGGCCCCTCCAGGCCACTTTCTGAATATACTTCTGTTTCACATATAGCTACTATCATGCTGTAGGCCCCTCTTCGGCCTCCATGAGTATGCACCCATTGCATGGTCTACCTGTTAGGTGAGCTTTGTACTTCCCTTTTAGTGTTTTGCAATAGTGCTTAGCTCCCTAAGCTGATCATGGTGGTAGGCCTTAATCAGGCCTCCTCCTAAGATTCAGCCCTAGGCTGGTTTGTGCTCCCCTGTTAAACAGGGGTTTTAGTGCACAGCCTCCTCAGTGTGTTAATTAAGCACTGGGTAGATCCTAGGATGAGCGGATTATACTCCCCTCAATACGAGGGTTCATAGCACTCAGCTGATTTCTGCTCTCCAGGATGCCCATCTCTACGCGTGGGTTTGAGTTGCTTCTGCCTTTCTGCAGTCACTCTTACCTGCTCTCTTCTATGAATGCATTATGGAGACTCTGTACTCAGACTGGGTTGGCCAAGACTAAGTTTGTCCTATAAGAGACCAGGTCGGCCTCCCTGGTGGCATTGAGGGTTACTTCGTTCCCCTCTAGTGACTGGCTGGGGTTCCTTTTGGTTCTCTGGCCACATTCCCTTAAAGGGACCACTTTCTCTTCACTAAGGCATCTGGAAAGTTGGTTCCAGATGACTTAGTAACCTTGGTAGGCCCTCTGCATAAGGCCTTCTTGAGGCTCAGCTTGGGCTGTTGGCCATGGGGAATGCTGTCACTGACAGCCTGGTGTGACCCGAGGATGAGTTGCTAAGCGTTTCCTTTGAAACTGCTCAACATTTGTCAGCCATATTATTTGGCATGCACTCTTCTTAAGCATGGCGGCATGGGTATATCGTTCCCCATAGCGTTTTAAAGGCAGAGTTGAAGTTCCCTTTCAAAAGGGAACGTCTCAGGTTACGTATGTAACCATAGTTCCCTGAGAACCAGGGAACGAGACTCTGCATTTCCTTGCCATGCTTCGGGCTGCCTGCCTGCAGAACAGTCCCTCAAGATGATAGATACTGACTGTTTCTCCAGGCACTCCTTTATACTTCCGGGTCACGCAATATTACGTCATAGGCTGTCGCCGGCCAATAGGGATTGGAGTTGTTGGATAGTTTGCTTTCAGACATCGGGTCATGTGTGACGTTCCCCAAAGCGTTTCAAACGCAGAGTCTCGTTCCCTGGTTCTCAGGGAACTATGGTTACATACGTAACCTGAGACGCCTAGGTCCCCTCATTAACATGTAGGTGCCCCCAGATTTCTGATCGATTTATTTTCACATTGATTTGTTACACTGATGCATGCTGCGCGGTAAAATGCAACAGCTGTTTTTAGACTTATTGGTTTGATTACTTCACGTTTTGCGCGTAGCCTCTGCTGTTATTATTTTTGCACGTGAGAGTTCATTATTATGCGGTGAGTGGCAATGTGAAGCGGCACCCGAGGCTTCCCGTTTCCAGGACGCGCATCTCAATGCAGTGAAATCAATGGGGTGCTCGAGTTCAGATACTCTCCATTCATTTTAACCAATAAAAAGTCATTAGAGAATCAAGAACCTCTGACTGCAGCGCACACAGCTTTCTTCTCGTCATTATAGTTCATTTGAGGCAGTTTCTGTGGCCGTTTGCTCTGGCAGATATTGTGTGTGCAGCTGTGCGCGCTCAAACTTTGTTCCATTTAAATCAAACATGCTTTTTCTCTAGAATTGTCTTCTCTGCTGGATTTATTGTTGCTAGAAGCAATCAACCATCAAACTTACATAACTGACTGTTAAAATAACACCTATAAATTGTAAAGAAATCAAGTATCTTTTTTATATAATAACTCCATGTACAAATTATATCATTTCCTACTTTAGTCAGCCAACTCTCTAGATATTTTTATTACCTATTTATTTACCTATTTACTTGAGGTTCTGACAAAATGTTTTATTGTTCAAAATTAATTTATAAATGTTATATATGAGTCAAATATTTTTTTTATTATTAATAATTTAAAGAATTCATCATGTAAAAAAAATAAAATTAATTAATGAAATACATTTTAACAGTGTGGTCGCCACCTACTGGCATAAGAATATAACAGATACAATGTTTATTTAAAGCTTAGTTTCAAAGGTCGTCTACTCATTTTGATCGAGGCTACCGCAGCATCTGTATAAATTTTACTTTCACACAAACATACAAATAACAATTATATATATATATATATATATATATATATATAGGCCCCCTCATTTTTAGATGCCCCCCCCAAAATAATAAAATTCTGGCTACGCCACTGCTTTGGGGATGTAGCCATGCCTGGGCTTTAAAATGACCTTTGAGTCATTAGGCTCAAACTCAAAGCACGCAGGTCTCATGGAGAGGGCCTGCAGATCGCCTACACGCTTTACCGATGCTAGAGCAAGTAGCAGAGCGGTTTTAAGCGACAGGGGCCGAAGGTCAGCTGACTGCAGCGGCTCTGAGGACCATGGAAAGGTCCCGAGTGGGCACAGTGAGAGGACTGGGAAGGGTTCAACCGCCTAGAGCCTCTTAAGAAATGCACCACAAGGCTGTTTCAACCCACTGACTGTCCAGTGATAGGAGCATGGAACACTGCTATGGCTGCTAAGTACACCTTGAGCATGGAAGGGGTGAGGCCCTTGTCCAGATGCTCCTGGAGAAATGACAATATCGGAGATACGTCACACTCAACGGGGACTTTGTTTCGAGCTGCACACCGTTCGATGAAGACTGACCATTTCTGGGCGTAGAGGCGTCTCGTAGACGGGGCTCTTGCATGAGAAATGGTGTTCAGCACGTCCCCTGGGAGGATGACAGGCTCCCATTGAGGGACCACAGGTGCAACATTAGACAATGCTGCAGTGCCATGAAAACAGCGTTTAAAGTGCTCTTTTAGAGCAGTGAGAACTGCTGGAAATGCTCTTTCAGGGAGCGGTAATAAACCACTGAAATATGCTCTTTTAACTCTCTGGAGTCGGGAAACGCGCCGGCACATTTTGCAGGATTTTTTTTCACATTGCAGCAAAACAGACTTAAAACACTCCGTCATTTTTTGTCATAGAGACATAAGTAATTTATCAATTGAAACTATAGAATATCTTCTTTTATTTGTGTACACTAAGCGTAAAAACAAAATGTTTTGCTTTTTGCAAAATAAAGAAAACTGACATGATGCGTGATCTTTCATCTCCCTCTGAACGAAGTCCAATCTGATAGTTCTCAGAAAATGAACTGTAACTTAGAGAATACTAATCACAAAAAAAATTAGACATGTCTAATGAAATGTTGAAATGTCAGGTTTTAAATCGTGTAAGTCAAATCGAAAAAACAAAAATTCTCTGTTTATGTAATCTGTATGAAAAGAGACACATGTCAGACGCCCGTGATTCAGCTCATTATCCGCTAATGCGGCCACGCCCACAGAGCCAGCACTATTCAGATGCAAATTCTGAGGCAATACATGCATACATCGTCTCAATCGTGTATTTATTGTCTTGAAAAGTGTTTATCTGTATGTTAAAGCCATGGTTAGCGACCTCTGGAAGACTTTGTTAGTTCCTGGAATTACCTGTTCTTCTTTAGATTAATTTGTGGACTAAAGGTGCACAGAGCGCCCTCCGGCTGCAAGTATGAATTGAAAACACAGTATCCAGTGCTCATAGTTGTCACAGAAACGCCAGGCTCCAACATCAGCCAATCACAACGCACTCCCTCTCCTGAGTACTGATCACTCACACCTGCACGCAATCACCGCAGCAATCAGCCCACACATAAAAGACACTCACACACACTCACTCACTGTCCGGTCTCGTTCGCACTAAGGACTCTTCCTGTATGCTTACCTTAAGGACTCCTGTTGTTACTTACCTGTCTCCAGTGCTTCCCAGCTACCTTGTGTGTCTCCATCGTGTGTGTGAGTGTTCTCCAGTCTTCCAGCTCTCCACTGCTCCAGCGATCTCCCACGAATTACCACCTGCAATTCACAAAGGACAGTATCATTACTCATTCATCTCACAGTCTCATTATCAACGTCTGTTTCACTCACCTGTGTTTGACGATTCATCTGCTTGTGTCAAATAAATACCTTAACTGTGATCTTCTGTCTCCGAGCCATCTGTACTGTAACAGAAAACTGGACAGTCACCGTAGACGCAAGCATGAGACAGCCCGATCCATTCCAGGACCTGGTCGATGCATTACGCCGAACACTCACCGTGCACCCAGCACCCATGCCGACTTCACCAGCCATCACGTCCACAAACACCGCCATCACTCTTTCACCGCTTCTGTACGCCAGTCCCATGGCCAAACCTACTCTGGTTCGGCGGAGGAATGCAACGGTTTTCTCCTACAATGCTCACTGGTCCTGGAGATGCAACCGCACATGTTTCCCACCATCCAAAGTGGCATTCCTGATTACACAATTAAGCGGCAAGGCACTACTTTGGGCTGATTCCATTTGGACCCAAAAACACCCAGCTATCCAGTCATACTCCAGTTTCGTCAATAATTTCAAAGAGGTGTTTGGAAAACCTTCCTGGGATTCTGCTATCGGTGAAAAGCTTTACAATCTCAAGCAAGGATCAATGTCTGTTAACGAATATGCTCTTTTATTCAGAACACTGGCTGCCAAGAGTGGATGGAACGAACAAGCCCTGCTTACGCCATATCATCAATGTCTGGATCCCCAAGTGCAGTTGCATCTCACTGCATACGAGGATACCATCGGGCTTGAAAGGTTTATCCAGCTATCCACCTCGTATGCAGTCGTGTCTCGAAGAGCACCAGGGCCAGTCGAGGCTCACCACCATCCTCTGCCGGCCAGATGCCGTCAGCCCTCCAGAACCAGCTCAATAACCCATGCAAGTGGATTATTCTCGACTAACACCCGCTGAACGGCAGAGAAGGCTGACCCAGAACTTATGTCTATATTGCAGTGCTCTGGGACATTAAATCTCTGCATGTCCCATCCGTCCTCCTCATCCCATGGTGAGTGCCATCTTCCCTTCTATAAATAAGATGAAACCACTCACCACTGTTGTGAAGTTTACTGCTGGTGATATTACTCTTCCAGTTACCTTCCTCCTCGACTCTGGGTCAGCAGGCAATTTCATCTCTGGTGCCCTCTGCCGTCAGATCAAGCTCAAGACCACAGCTACAACTACAACGTACCAGATCCAATCAATAACTGGAAAGCCTGTAAGCCGACGTCAAGTGAGTCGGAGTGTCGGTCCACTACTACTTCAAATTGGTGTACTTCACGTGGAGATTATTTCATTGCTGGTTCTGGAGGAATCCACTGCTGACGTGATCCTAAGGCGTCCGTGGTTGGAGCAGCACAATCCCATCCTCTCCTGGAAGACCGGCAAAGTCCTGAAGTGGGGCGACACCTGTTTTAAAGACTGTTTCTCTGCACTCCCTGTTCCAAGTTCTCCTAGTTCTGACCATCTTCCTGTCTGTGCTACATCCATCAAGAGTCCACTGGAGAAACGTTCTGTGGATATTCCATCCTGTTATGCCCCCTTCAGTGACGTTTTCTGCCCAACGAGAGCTTCCAAGCTGCCTCCACACCAGCCATGGGACTGCGCCATCGATCTGCTTCCGGGTGAGTCAGTGCCCAGGGGGAAAGATATACCCCCCTGTCCATTCCGGAGGAGAAGGCCATGGAGGAATACATCGAGGAGGCCCTGGCTCAAGGCTACATCTGTCCATCAACTTCCCCTGCTGCTTCCAGCTTCTTCTTCGTGGCAAAAAAGGACGGAGGCTTGCGGCCTTGTATTGATTACAGAGTATCCCCTTCCATTCGTCCCAGCGGCCCTGGAACATCTCTGTGGTGCCACTGTATTCACCATGTTGGACCTACGCAGCGCGTACAATCTCATCCGGATACGCGAGGGAGACGAGTGGAAGACCGCCTTTGTCACGCCCACAGGTCATTATGAATACCTGGTCATGCCCTATGGACTTGTTAACGCCCCCTCCGTATTCCAGGACTTCATCCACGGGGTGCTCCGGGAGTTTCTCCACAAGTTCATCCTGGTATACATCGATGATATCCTGATTTACTCCCGGAACATGGCCGAACATCACCACCACGTTGCGGAGGTCCTGAAATGCCTGAGAGAGTTCCATCTATTCCTCAAAGCTGAGAAGTGTTCATTCCATTAACCCTCAGTGCAGTTCCTTGGTTACAACATCGACAGCAGTGGCATCCGGATGGACGAGGGAAAGGTGGCCGCCATCAAGAACTGGCCAACTCCCACCACTGTTAAGGAACTTCAATGTTTCCTCGGCTTCGCCAACTTCTACATACAGTTCAATCAAAACTACAGTTCCATCACAAATCCTCTCACCAGTCTCCTGAGAAACAAGCCCAAGTCTCTGTCCTGGACAACATCTGCCGAAGAAGCATTCAACACCCTGAAAGTAGCCTTCACAACCACTCCTCTCCTGGTACATCCTGATTCTGACAAGGCCTTCGTAGTAGAAGTCGATGCCTCCACAACTGGAGTAGGAGCGGTCCTGTCACAGCAGCAGGGGAATCCGAGCCGCCTCCATCCATGCACCTTCTTCTCCCGCAAGCTCAACCCGGCGGAGCTGAACTACGACATTGGCAACCGAGAACTGTTAGCTGTCAAGCTGGCCCTCGAGGAGTGGAGGCATTGGCTGGAGGGAGCCAAACATCCGTTCCTAGTGCTCACAGACCATAAGAACCTGGAATACTGTCGAGCTGCCAAAAGACTCAATCCACGGCAGGCCCCCTGGGCTCTCTTCTTCACCCGCTTCAATTTCACCATTTCCTACAGACCCGGATCCAAGAACACCAAGGCTGATGCTCTTTCATGACTCTATACTCCTGAAGAAAACACAGAGGAACCTGAATCCATCCTTCCTGAAGAGCTTATTGTCAGCCCTGTCACCTGGTCTGAGGAGACTCTTCCCTCTACCAATGCCTCCACCAACACTCCGCCGGGTTGTCCACTGGGCTTGCAATACATCACCAGAGCACGGCGCACTCCACTGATTCGCCCATACATCACTTGGCACTGGCCACCCGGGGGTCAATGAAACCCTCTCGCTGCTAAAGAGTGCTTCTGGTGGCCCAACATGACATCTGATGTCAGAAGGTACGTGCAGGGATGTAGGGATTGTGCCATCTCAAAGAGTCCACGCCATCGACCATCCGGCAAGCTTCTTCCTCTGCCTGTTCCCAATCGCCCATGGTCACACCTAGGAGTTGACTTCATCACGGATCTTCCTCCTTCCAATGACTATACATGTATATTTGTGGTAGTAGACAGATTTTCTAAATCTTGTCGTCTGATTCCTTTGAAGGGACTACCAACTGCTATGGAGACTGCTGTTCAACCACATCTTCCGTTACTTTGGAATCCCTGAAGACATCGGCTGCGTCCGAAACCGCCTACTCAATAAGTAGGTACTTAATTTCAATAAGTACTTACTTAACGAGCGCTAAAAGAGTAGGTACTTAACAGCCAAATCTCGTTGAGTGAGATCCGAAAATAATCCGCCATGTTGACGTTATCATGTGATCTACGACGTTATCACAAGCGCAACAACTTAAAAGATACTGAGTGACAGGTTTAATTCATCTATCTGTAAATATCTTTTTCTCTACTATATTGATTAAACTTTTTGTGGAAACAGCTGCCCAGTAATTTTGTGATTGTAGTACAACTACAGTAGTCAACATTTGAAGTGGATCAAAACCTTTCATCAAAGTTGTCCTAAAACCTTCTTCTTAGGGCAGCTTAGTTCTTAGGACATCTTTGATTAACTTTTTTGATCCACTTCAAATGTTGACTACTGTAATATATTTCTGGTTAACAAATTTGCGTGAATATGTTGTTAATTTCTTTATTTTATATGCAAAAATGTTCATCCACAAGCAAAAGTATCATAAATCTCCTTTGTTTTCCTCTTTTTCTTGTTGAATTAGCTCTAGTTTAATCCCTCAGGCTTATAAATAATAAATAAAAAAGATTATAATAAATAAATAAATAAAAAGAATACTTTTTATCATTATGATGTATTCAAAATATTTAACCTTGTCATCATGCTTTATGTCTGTGTATATAATCTCAAACTATGATGTATACAAACACATATTTATGTTTTTTTTTTTTTCATTATTATTGTTTTTTGTCATTATTATTGTTTAAGATAGAGCCCGATCACACGAAAATGCGTATCAATAGTACGAGTTTGTAATCTCGTAGAATATATAAGCCAAAATGAGTTTTGGCATGCTTATGGTACGCAGTTTATCGCGTGCATATATCGCACTTTATGGCGTATTATACGTACAAAACCCCCACTGCCCCACCCCCATCCTACCCAAGAGCGTATCATATACACGTCATAAAATGTGTATCATATGCACGTGAAAAAAACGCATACCATAAGCACGCCAAAACTCATTTTGGCGTATATATTCTACGAGATAACAAACTCGTACTATTGATACGCATTCTCATGTGATCGTGTTGTAAAGATACCACTATGGTATTTTCCCTGATTATGGCTGCGTCCGAAAACCTAGGTAGCTGTCTTGCTGCCTCGCTGCCTTATAAGAGAATGACTTGTATGGCAGTGTTTGTGCATGAAGGCACCTCACAAAACTAATTTCGGACAGAGTTCTGAGGCAGCCTAACAGTTTAATGATCTACAGCAATATAGCGCGAGCTTTGGTGAGAACTAAACAAAGATTTAATTACTACAATAGTAATTTCTCGATAGAAATGATATCAAAATTGAAATATGTTGGTCAAAATTATACATTTATACACAAACTGAGCAGCAAACACAACTTTCGGACGTCATCTTTATTTTTCTAGTCCTCAGAAGGCAGCATTTTACAGTTTTCGGACACAGCCCTTGTATTTAATTATAGGTCCTGCAATAAAAATAAAGATATGAGCAACAGGTGCACTAACACCTCACAGCACAAGTAACCCTACCCAGTGCAGTTTTCCTCAGCGTTAGTAGTGTCTGAAGCCAAAGAAGGCATCAGACAGCTGCTCGAAGATCTCGGCTTTGGAGAAGACTGATTTTATACTCAAAAATAAGTATAAACTACTTAAAAATTTAGATTACCCCAGAATTAATTGCTTTGCTAGCACACACCAAATTAACCATAAACCAAAACGTAATTATATTACTTTTCATTTTACTTCTTTAGTAAAACAAGCAAAATGTAATGTTTTGTCATATGAGATAACTATGCATGAACACACAATAGACAAATACAGCTGATGTGAATGCATCTCAATTTACAGTCAAGCAATGAATTAATGCATGAAGTAATAAAATGTATAAATTTACTGATAATAGCATAATTAATAAATAAGTAAATTAATAAAAGTAATAATGACAAATAAATGTATATACAAGTCAACAACACAAAGCTTTATTCAAATTTACTGATCTAACAATCACGTATTTACAGTCCTGCTGCCATCTCAACACAGCTGTGCCGATTCTGCAGCTTTATTCTGATGAAGCAGCTGATGAATACCTTCATCCATCATGTCCCTCACTGCTGCTCTTCTCAATGGGGTCATCGTTGATCCAGAGGATGAGGAAGATGATGATGATGATGGACCCCTGAACCTTGAAGCAAGAGTTGGAGAAGATGTGTGGGACAATCCGGCTGCTTCTGTGTCCGCTCCAAACATTCATGTGCTCTCCATCAGCATGACTAAATAAACAATTACATGATAATTTCTGTTGTAGCTTCATCACTTTTATGGTGTAGTGGTCTAAACCACTGAGTTGGTAAGCAGAAGGTTTGCTGGTTCGATCTCCACAGCATCTCCACCAGTGTGTCCTTGATCAAGCCACTTTACTCTAGGTTACTCCAGCGGGATCATCCCTGTAATAAGAGCACTGTATGTCACTTTGGTTGAAAGCATCAGCCAAAAGTATAAATGTAAATTTGATGCTTTTTAAATACTTTTTTTTGTTAGTGTCTCCGGCACAAACGCTAATTAAAGCTGTTTATTTCTTAAATTTTACTTTTTCAAGGTACTACTATAATATAAATGCATACATACATTTCATACTGTTTCAATTTGGGGGCATTGGGTTAGTTCACCCAAACATATAAATTCAGTCATTATTCACTCGCCTTTACGCTGTTAATCCCTGTGTTTGTTTGTTTGTTTATTTATTTATTTATTTATTTATTTATTTATTTATTTATTTATTTTTATGAACACAAAAGGTGATTTTGATCAAGTTTTTCCTGCTGGTTTCTGTTCATACAATATCAGTCAATGGAGCCTGACTTCCAGAAGCTTTGTGACATTATTTGATGATGCTTTTGAAGCTCATTGTATGAACAGAAACCAGCAGAACAAACTGGACCAAAATCAAATCCTCAATGTCCTTTGGTCTTTGTCTAGATGCTCTCGATGGATCTGGACTTACTGAGGATGAAGAGATCACATCAACATCAGTCCGGATGAGGCAGTCTCATCCATGACACTGAAGCATTCCCAGGATCTGCTGTGGCTCTCTATCCTCAGTGCTCACACCAACCCGAGGACATTTCACATCCTACAAAAATACACAATACAAAAGCAGTCATTTTAGCAGCACAATGTCATCTGATTTCTGTATTAGAAGTAACAAAATTATCTTTTGTTGTTGTTGTTGTTGTTGTTGTTGTTGTTGTTGTTGTTGTTGTTGTTCACAAATGCCACCGTCACCTTGTCTTGCCGGTCCTGCTCCACCACAAAAGCTCTGCAGCAAACATACAGACATCAGAAAAGTGCTGTAATAACTCTGTTTGAAATTACAATAATTAAAATAAACTACAACTTAAGATTTAAATAGACTTTGTATTCATTTCTGTCCCTGTAACATCAGACAAGATTCAAGTTTCCTCTCAGATGTATGTGCTCAATACTACATTTAAATGTTGAGGTAGGTAGTTGAAGATTTCTTTTAACTCACTTTTTATCCAACACAAATGTTCCTTGTTTTATTAACAGTTCTAAGACAAATAGATAACTTATGTCTGTCTAGTTAAGTGTACATTTGTTTATTTACATTATTTTCATTCATGTAATGCAGTGTTGACAACAGTGAATTTTACATAATAGCACACACACATCACTCATAGAAAATAATCCATCACTCATAAGTCATAATACTAATAAAAAATATTTCCCTGTCAGAGGTTAAATAAACATTTAGTAAGTATCTTTAAGATGTATCCTCTTCGGAGAATTAAGTTATATGTGTTTACTAGAGCTCTCCTGTTATCTATTAAACGTGTTTTACAGTAAAATTAAAACTATTCTGTCCAGCATCTTTACACATTCAGCAGTTTACTCTACAGTATTTCAATAAATGTGACTTTAACACAAGGAACTGTGTTTTTGGTTTTCAATACTCACATTTGACAGCATCCGCGTCGCTTTTCTCCTCCGTGTTCGATTATGACATATCCTCTCCTGTGGCCTGCTGGGATAGAAAAGTATCCGGCGAGGAACACTTCAGAATCTAAGCGGAAGCAGTAGGCCATCCGGGAACTTCTCGACTACTCTTTTATGATTACTGAGGTTTCTGACATACTTATTCGCTCGCCTACTGCTTTTCCCCTATTATATAGTAGGTAAGTAGGCGGTTTCGGACGCACTTTAAGTAGACACACGGCCGAATCTCGCGAGAATTAGTACGTCACCCAGGTAATTTTTGCATACTCTTTTTGCTTCTGACATACTTATTTGCTCACCTACTGCTTTTCCCCTACTATATAGTAGAGAAGTAGACGGTTTCGGACGCAGCCATCGTCTCCGACCAAGGACCCCAGTTCATCTCAAGAGTTTGGAAGGTGTTCTTCTCACTCCTAGGTGTGGCCGTTAGCCTATCATCTGGATACCACCCACAGACGAACAGGCAGACGGAACGGAAGATCCAGGAGATCGGCCGCTACCTCCGTAACTTCTGTCATGGCCACAAGGACTCTTGGAACCAGTATCTGGGTTGGGCTGAGTACGCACATAACTCCCTACGTCAACCATCCACCGGTCTTACATCTTTCCAGTGCGTACTCGGGTACCAACCCCCACTGTTCCCCTGGGATGGGGAACCAACGAACGTTGGACTCCTGTTGTTACTTACCTGTCTCCAGTGCTTCCCAGTTACCTTATGTGTCTCCATTGTGTGTGTAAGTGTTCTCCAGTCTTCCAGCTCTCCACTGCTCCAGCGATCTCCCATGGATTACCACCTGCAATTCACAAAGGACAGTATCATTACTCATTCATCTCACAGTCTCATTATCAATGTCTGTTTCACTCACCTGTGTTCGACGATTCATCTGCTTGTGTCAAATAAATACCTTAACTGTTATCTTCTGTCTCCGAGCCATCTGTACTGTAACAATAGTGATGACAATGAATATTAAATAAATATTACTCCTCTGTATAAAAAATTGACAAGCATATGAGAATCCATCAATATTTCTCCAAATGTGCATGCTTTTAAGCTAAAAGGCTATATGAAATGCCATAGAGTTAACATAATTGTTCAGACACTTTGCATCACAGAAATACATTATATTTAAAGTAAATAATAGAATACCATTACTTTAAATTGTGATAATATTTCACAGTATTGCTGTTTTCTCTGTATGTTTGATATACACCATGATGAGCTTGAGACATGATCACACATCACACACACATTTTTTCACAGCCTACCTGACTGAAAGGCCTCATTAATATGCAGGTCATTAGAGGTCTTTTATGCGATTCTTTTGTCTTCTCAATGACCCATTAATCATGATGATTCACGCCTCCATGCATACTGTGTTTCTTGACAAAAAGTGTCTTACAAAAACTAAATCAATATATTGTTTTATATGAACAAGTATGCAGGATAATTTTTACATAATTTTGAAGCAAAAACTCTAGTCTACAACCTCCAATACCCAGAAGTCTTGTGAACACATATATAATATTATTTTTTTGGTCTTATTTTTTGTTTTTTTCAATAACCACGCATAAATGTTATTCCTTCAAAACCACAAACATGTACATACATGTTCCTCACATATTATGGTAGCCTAGGCGAGGGCGGGCAGTCTGCGAGGGCGCCGACGCTGCAGGCAGTCAGCGAGTCTTAGTTGGTCCGCTGCATTGCCTCTTCAACAGCAAGGAGAGAGCTCGTTCCAGCAGGCAAGAGAAGGCGAAGGCGTTCAGTCTCGAGTCCAGCGAAGAGAAGCATTGTTGTCGCTGAAGGAGAAAGATCTGAAATCCTATTGCGAAATGCTCGCTTATATAGCCAGACGCCCAGCCCATTTTGCGGGCTTTGGCGCGCTGCATCACCATAGGCTCACGCAGCTACGCCACACCGTCATTGGTTCAAAAAGTTTTCCAGTTTGAACCAATGGCCGTGCAGTTACACTACGTTGTTGAATAAGACTTCAGTATCGAGGAAAAAAGGAGTTTTCTCCCACACACAGTATTAGTGAAGTATCGAAAGGGAACAACTATTTATTTGAGATGTGAGCTGCACTCTCTAAATTAAGTTCTGCAGTGTAGAATGAAACTTTTATTGTTGCTTCTACTGATTCACACAGCCTGATCTGATGAATCTCAACTTGATCATGATGAACAGTTGCAAAATTAACAGTGATTAACAATAAAACATTAGAATGTTTATATTATAATATACTGGACAATGTTTAATCCTGTACATGCTAAACTGATCTCTTTATGCTACAATTTAGTAGTAAATGTTCACTGTTCATAAGGGGGCATCTTCACTCATATACATTAATTAATTAGTGTTGTACCTAGTAGCCAATCACCTTCTCCTCAATGATTCTTTCATGGATATCATCAGGCCTGGATTAACACAGTGTAGTGCTCTAGGGTGAACACATTTGAAATGCCCATAAGCAAGCCCAAGAAAGACGGTTGCAAGCAATCATATTAACATCTGATTTCAGCAACACAGACGCGCACAGAAGCAAAACACACACACACACACACACACACACACACACACACACATGCACACACACACACACATGCACACACACACACACACACTGAACTTTACAAGCATCTAAGCAGCCATCTATAAGAGAAAACCGGATGGGACGGATTTTTTAGTCCCGTGCTCGCAGGAATAATTTGACTCTCCCGCAACCTGTACACAATTAGTGACTCACCGACTGCGCCGCACTCTGTTGCATTGGGTCCCGCGGATCTTTACCACAGTGCGACCGCAAACTAAAAGAGCACTTTAATTTTTGTGGTTAAAGGGGCAGGGCTCTTTATATTCTCTCTGTATATATTGTATAATTAACTGTTAATTTTGCATCTGTATCTTTCCAGCTAAATAGTATAGAAAACATGATTTATTTTATTTATTTATTTATTTTTTTTAAGGTCTAGTCATTATCTTAATCACTTGGTGCCCCCTATTGGCTGGTGCCCCAGGGCACTTGCCCAATACAGTCTATGGATAATCCGGCCCTGGATATCATGAATAAAGGTGACCTGTGAATCATGACTCCTGCCTCTGTGCTTTGGAAATAGTTATGATTGTGAATGTAATGCTGATGACTTTGATGCCATCACGGATCATTCTGACAGTTGAAGTGAGTTTGTTATGAACTGTAACATGACGACACATTCAGTCAGCTGCAGTATCTCAGTAAAGGCTGTTGAACTGAACTGTTAGACGCTCCATTACTGACACTGCAGTTCCTAACAGTAGAAGAGCACAGTGTGTTTTAATGCTGCTGGAGCTCATGGATGTTGTTCAGTACCAGAAAACTGAGAAATCTTCCACCCTGAACACTGATATTGTGTCATTCAGAAACACAATTAAACCAAAGAGCTGCTGCAGTTTATTACATGAACTAATAATGAGCCCAGAATAGTGTAGAATGAATGATAGAAAGTGTTCAGTGACCTTACAAAATATGAATAATGACCAAATCAAAAATATACAATAATAATAATAATAATAATAATAATATTCAATAATAATATTCTGTCAATAGACTTCAGCAATGTGTGTATAATTGTTTAACATGTATCACAGCATGAGGAAGTTGTTGGAAAATGTGTTTGTGACTGATCTACAGTCTTCAGAATAATCATTTAAATATTGAGAGTCACTTTGCATTGTGACACATGCTTCAGTGCTCTGAGAGTGTTTATAGTGCTGTGAGTTTAACACTTCATGACTGAGAGCAGAACAGAACACAATCTTCATCATCACACAAGACAAAAGAACAACAATGAACACAATCACCTTCTTCATCTGGACTCTCACACTGTTTGCTCAAGGTTTGTGGTAAAATATTAATAATGATTTATAATTTCTTTTAAAATGTGAAATATATTTAATTTTCTTTTCTTTTTTCTTTCCTTCAGAGTGTAGAGGACAGATCACTGTAACTCAGAGTCCATCAATAACAGCAGCTCAACCAGGACAAGAAGTCAGAATAAACTGTAAAACCAGCAGTGCAGTGTATGGTGGTGATTGTTTAGCCTGATACTTAGAGAAACCTGGAGAAGCTCCTAAACTCCTTGTGTATTATATAAACAGACTCCAGTCAGGAACTCCATCTAGATTCAGTGGCAGTGGAGCTAGATATGGAACTGATTTCACTTTGACCATCAGTGGAGTCCAGACTGAAGATACAGGAGATTATTACTGTCAGAGTTCACACTATCCAAACAGTAAATGGGTGTTCACACAGTGATAAAGAGTGGTACAAAAATATCGGTCAGTCAGACGTCACAGTGATGCACTGATACAGCTGAGAGATACTGCAGCTGCTGATGGAGGATCACAAACAACACAATGGTGTATCAAACCTTTCAGAAACATGATTTATTTATTTATTTATTTAGATGTACTAAGCATGTAACACAATCTTTATATGATATAAATGTTAGTGGTGTTTGGTCCTGCAAAACTTTCCACTACAATGTAATCTAACTGGAGAACAGGAAAGTCTGTCACTTGAATTGCACTTCCATGCTTCATCACTAGATGGCGTGTCTGTTACATAACTGAGTTCTCTATCTGTCAGTCACTTTGACATTGCGTCGATATGATGACACTAGTGTAGTGTTTCTCAACTTTTTTACTTGATGGCCTCCTCCTTCACCAGATCAATACTGCAGTGAAGATGCCTGACATTTCCTCTTATACTGTACTTTCACAGCAAAGAGAGAAAAGTGTTTGTATTTAAGCCTTTTAAAACGACTTCTGCTTCCCCGTCGACATACAGCATGAGCGCAAATGCTTAAAGGGGAAACAATAAATCTGCCTATGGTGTCCCAGTTGTTCCTGATTAAACCACTGAAAATAGAACATTACATACAAGTTTTGCTGAAGTTAACTTTCTTATAGATTTGTTTCTTTATTCCTCTATGGCAACTTTTTTTCCCTGCGCACCCCCTTCTATGTCCCAACCGGGTTGGCGCACCCCCAAACCCCATTTCAAAAAAAAAAAAAAAAAAAAAAAAAAACGCAACAAAGCTTTGTTTTATCGCCATATAAAGACTCATGTTTAATCATGAGCAAATAACCAGAACACGCATGACAATAACAACATCAACAAAGTTTCAATATAATGCAACAACGCTACGCACAATCTTCCACTTTTAAGAGGACGAGTGACAGACACAGGCTCAGTAACAGAAAGCACGGTTATTTTCAGACGCGTAAAAGAAACATTGCAGCAATAGGCTAGGCCTATTAAATGACCGTGGAACTAGCATTATCATCATCATAACACAACGGTTATGGAAATTAGAACGACAGTACATTGAATTAAATTGCAATGAAGTTACAAACGATCCACAACATTAAAGAGAATAAGCTCCGAAATAGATAAAATAAATAAAAAGAGGATCAATCTGAAACTTTTTAAGTGCGACAATAAAATTAGCCTACACACGATCCACAACATAATTAAGTAACAAAGAGCATAGCCTGCAGTGCATAAAAGAAGAGCAGTGCGTAGAAGAAGACAGCAGCTGTCTTCTTCTATGTTTCTATCAAAAACTAATAAATTATGGGCGTTGGAAGCAAAAAAAAAAAAAAAAGTGGGTGGGTCGCCCCCCCAAAATTTTGATTTCCTTGGTGTACAAATGTACATTTTAAGACGTTTAAAGGACAACAAATTGGATAACAATAACTTTAAAACCATGTCAACAAATACATACATTCATGCACAGTTTTGAGGCAGCTTTAATCGCATGTTTGGTCATTTCATTACTTAATTTACAACAGAATAACGACGGTGCATGCCCGTAATTTCTTTTGCGCTTTTAAGCTCTAATAATCTATGCAGCGCGCCGGCGCATTTGCGCGAGCAATTCTTGAGTTCGCGCCTCGAGCACAGTAGGCTGTAGCCTAACGGCGGGTTGGAGTTTTACTGACATAGCCTGACAACATTTCATCTGACCGCAGTTCACTGTTGTTCAGCTGAAAGTCCCCCGTCCTCACTGCGCTCGTTTGACTTGCGGCTGGCGCTGAGGTGAAGTTGGAATGCGCGTCTGAAAAGTGTCCCTTTTGCTATGGTTGTAAAGAGACATTTCTTTTTAAACGCAGCGTTTTATTTGTCAATGTTTTAAAAAATATTATTATTTTTGGTATTTTTTATGCTCTGTTGGTGGTGTGTGGAGTAGTATCACCGGGGGAGATATATATTTTTTTTTTATCCCACCGGGGATAAAAATAATTCAGCAGAGGCAGGGATAGATAGATAGATAGATAGATAGATAGATAGATAGATAGATAGATAGATAGATAGATAGATAGATAGATAGATAGATAGATAGATAGATAGATAAGCAAGGTGCGTGGCTCGTGCGCAAAACTTGCAGCAGACACAAGAAGCAAGTCCGTTTTGTACAAAGTATGGTGATCCCGTCTTTAAAAGTGCATTAAAATAAAAACAAGGAAAATAGTCATGTATAATTTCTCTTGAATGTATAGGCTACATTTCATCAGCACGTTCATCCATACAGAGCAATATTTAACTGAAATATTAATTCTTGTTTCTTTTTCTCCTTTTCATTGTGTGTAATCAGATCATTGGTTCTGCTCTGTAAGTATTCGACTCACTGTCTGACACATTCTCAGTTTTTGTATTGCACCAAATTATTGCACCAAAATAACTGTACTTTCATAAACATTTTGCTTGTTATCTGTTAATCTTTTGGGTATCACTGTCTCTGACAGTACAGTGGTGCCATGTGTCACATTCTCAGATGTCATTGTACATATTCATGAATAAAAGATTTAAACTGGCTTCATACCATTGAAATGTTGTTTGTCCTCTCTCTTTTCAGTATTCTTTGCCATCTAGTCCTGATTCCTGACTACAAGTCTTCAGGATGACCAAGAACTACAGGATGGTTTGAGCTACACTCTGCAGGACGTTGGTCCTCCATGACCAGGACTGGATACCACTGTCGTAAGTGATCGATCTAGCAGTCAATCTGGATCTCTGAATTGTCATGTTCAGAACATATTGCAGGGGATATCAGCTCTGGGCCTCGAGGACCACTGTCCTGCAGACTTTAGCACCAACCCTGGTCCAACACACCTGAACAAGCCAATCGAGCTCTTTTGGTTTACTGACTAGAAAGTCACATGTGGTGAGATTGATCAGGTGTGGACATAAACTGTGCACTTTGAGGACCAGAGCTGAGAACTCCTGACATGCTGATTAGTCAATAATCACTGATGAAAAATGAATACAGTACATTTTAATTTGTATAGATTTATTCAATATTTCTTTCTCTCTTTTTCTCCTTTGTGATTTTGTTAACCACAGCTAAATAAACCTAAGGAGAGCCGCTCAAGCACAGGTCACTGCATCTTTTGCTGTGTAAGTACATTTTTGACTGTCAGACACATTCTCAGTATTTGCATTTATTTTAATAAAAATTACATATTCATGCTGAAAGTTAAAGTCACCAATTATTTCTTACATTAAAGGTATAGTTCTTCATGTTGTTCCAAACTTGTATTACTTACTTTTTTCTGTGGAATGCAAAAGAAGATATTTTGAAGAATGTTTCATGTCCATACAATGTAAACTGCTTTGGATCCCATTGACTTTTTATTGTATTGACAAAAACATGGTCAGTTTTCAAAATATCATCTTCCACAGAAGAAATCATGCAGGTTTGGAATGACACAAGGTTGAGTAGCAAAAAACTTTTTTCTTTACATTGTGTTGACAATTTTAGTAAATTGTTCTCATGCTCTCAGTTCATCATGCCCTCAATTTGTTCACTCTCTGTATCTTTCTCTCTCAACAACAGTCTAAAATTGTTTTTAACATTAATAAACAACACCTGGAACTATTTTTCAGGAACTCAAATTATTCTCAGGTTTCTTCAGTCAAAGTTCATTTAGATGTTCTCAAAAGATTGTTCCCTGGGTTGGAAATGTCCTAACCCTTGGGAAAACACAAATGTAATGTATACAAAACTCGTGTTTTGTTTTTTGTTTTTAAATTAATGTTTCAATTGTTGTTTTTTTTCTCACTTTAGATAAAAAAGCACACAAAAAGCGGCCAGGCCACAGCTTCCGAAGTGGAAACTCCTGTTAAATCATGGCTCCATAATGCAAGAGACTGGGATGGTGGAAGGAGCAGAAGAAACAGAAGACTGGAGATCAGGCAAAGATCTACTGGTACCCGAAGGGATTGATCACTCATCTCCATCCACAAATGAATGATTTCTGAATGATCATGTGACACTGACAACTGGATGCAGGCTGCTGAATATTAAGTTTTAACATCACAGGAAAATTTTACTTTGTAAAATATATTAAAACAGTTCAGGGCTCGACATTAGGCCTTTTCCTGTGACGAGTAAATCGGTCATTCACAAACTCTATTATAAATACAATTTATTCTGCAGCATCAGTGTTAATATCAGTGATATTTTTACCTTTATAAAGGGCATTTTCCCCATTATTAAATAAATGCTTCATCTTTCATTTTAAATTCTTAAATTTGATCAATAAATTAAATTAGTGTAATAAGACACTGTTACCAGTCAAATTAAATAATTTACACTGAAAAATTACAACTGCATTTAAAAATGTTGTTGAGATTAGATAATAAAAAAATGTCGGAAAGAATGATACTTTTAAACATGAAACTAAACTGCCAGTAGGTGGCGTCAGGTCACTGTCTTAATGAGTGAGTCATTGAGTCATTAATTCAAACAATGAAATTAAATCAGTGTCACATTTTCAATTGTGATGGTAATTCAGCACTCTTGGTCATGTTAGTTCACCCCAAAATGAAAATTCTGTCATTTATTACTCACCCTCATGTCGTTCCACACACGTAAGACCTTCGTTCATCTTCAGAACACAAATTAAGATATTTTTGATAAAATCCAATGACTCGTGAGGCCTGCATTGAGAGCAAGTTAATTTAGACCTTCAAATGCCCAGAAGGGTAACTGTTACTAAAAACATGTTTAAAACAGTTCATGTGATTACAATGGTTCAACCTTAATGTTATGAAGTGAAGAGAATACTTGTGCGCCAAAAAAACAATATAACGACTTTATACAACAATATCTAGCACTCATCACTGAACTAAACACTGCTTCATGAAGCTTCGAAGCTTTATGAATTTTTAGTTTCAAATCAGTTGTTCAGACAGAGCGTGTATCAAACTGCCAAAGTCACTTGTACCATTGAAATCTTGAAACACTTATGATGCAATGAAGCCTTGTTTACTGAAATCACGTGACTTTGGCAGTTTGAGATCGTATGATACATGCTTGTTATTTAGTCTTTTTGGTGCACAAAAAGTATTCTTGTATACTTTAAAAAGTATTCAAAAAGTATAATTTTAATTTTGGGGTGAACTAACCCTAAAACTGAGTTTCTTTGAGTGAGCTGGGCACATTTGTTGCAATTTTTCCTCGAGAGGCTGTGCGAGTCTCAACAGCGCAACCTTGTTACCGTCAGTACATTATATATTATATTATTTTTTACTATCGGTCACCATTTACACTAAATGAATGTTTTTGGTGATTCCCTAGTTATTTTTTGTTATTGGCGTTTTTATCAGGCTGCTTGTCCAGTCGGGCAAGTACAATTCTCTTTCACTTTCCCCTTCAAAAAATCCACTTTTCCTGGACAAGCATTAATGTCGAGCCCTGCAGTTATTTTAAGTTAATATTATTTCAGAATATTACTCTTTTTAATGTTTTTGGGTTTTTTTATCAAATAAATGCAGCCTTGATGAGCAGAAAGAACTTCTTTCAAAAGCATTTTAAAAATATTACTGAACTTTTGAATGGTAATGTATTGTGTATATATATATATATATATATATATATATATATATATATATATATATATATATATATATATATATATATATAATTTATTTATTTTTATTTTTTTACATGAATGTGAATAAATGAAATTATTTGAAACATATGACTTCTAATTTATTCTTTTAACAAGTGAACTTGTTTTGTGTGTGCTGTGGCAAATGCAAAGCAGAACCAAACTAATCTTGTTGTTTGTTAAAGCCAAAGGTATGTTCTTACACATCTGTGCATTGTTCACAGTATGCCCACTCTTTTCCCAGTGTACCCACAGTATACCCACACTTTGCCCACAGTATGGGCTTGCTGTGGGCCCACAAATGGCCCCAACAGGGGCCCACTCTGCTTAGTGTGGGCCAGCCCATAGTCAGCCCACACTTTGGACTGTCCCACTGGGTCCCCACCTGGGTCCCATAGTGCGGGACCCACACGTGCCCCGCATTTCACGCCGGTATCTGGGCCCACAGTGGGCTGCCCGCAATGGCCCCACACGGGCCCCTAAGGGGCTTGCTGTGGGCCCACTTCTGGCCCCAACAGGGGCCCACTCTGCATAGTGTGGGCCAGCCCACAGTCAGCCCACACTTTGGGCTGTCCCACTGGGGCCCCACACTGGCCCCATAGTGTGGGGCCCACATGTGCCCCGCATTTCACGCCGGTATCTGGGCCCACAGTGGGCTGCCCGCAATGGCCCCACACGGGCCCCAAAGAAGCATGTTTGCTGGGAACTCGTAATCTATCTAAATGCGAATATGATGCACGGTGCACCGTCAAGTCGACAGCATAACGTTATCTTAAAATGAGCACAGTTACATATATTACTCATTTTACAGATGAGAAGACCTAAAATAAAAGTTAATAACGGTCAATTCGCTTTAGCAAAAATGCGCCTTCACGCTAAAACTAAGAAAACAAGATAGAATAAACATAAAAATGGTTATTTAAGTTTAAATCATTAATAAACATATCTTACCTTGTAAAACATCCACATCTGTTCATCCAAATCCTCCTTTTCGCTGAGTCAGACAGTAGATCGCCATTGCGCCTTCAGATGTTGTTTTTTGAACTCAGACTTCAGTGAGCATGCGCAGCACTTGCATTTGCGCCTTATGGCAACAAATTAAGTGTAGTTTATGTAATTTGATCAGGTTGGTCTTGTATCCATTTCATTCATGTTGTATAAAAGTAATTTGGAGTAATAATAGGTATTTTTATTAGTTTTTAAATATGTTTTATTAGATTTTTTTTTGCTTAATTTCAAATAGTGGCAAGAATCATTTTTTTGAGTGTGACCTCAGTATTTTCTAATATAATATAATATAATATATTGTCACAGTTCCCGTGTCTCCCGGACTCCATTTCCCATGATCCTCCTGTTTCCACACCTGCACTCACTTCCCTCGTCATCTCCCCATCATCACGGATCACCTGCACCTGTTCCTGATCATCATCACTCCCTTTATAATGGATTCACTCCCTTCACTCCCTGTCCATTCTCTGTTTATGTTAAGTTATGTGTTGATGTAGTTTATCTCCTTCTTTGTCATTAAAACCCATCACTGTGGATCTCCGTGTTCATCTCTCCAACACACCAGCACCATAACAAATATAATAATATAGCTGCAAGCAGCAATTACGGGGCCAAGCAAAAAAGGCACAACAAGACAGCCAAGATGGCAGGGAGCATCAGACCAGCCGAAACAGTAAGCAATTAAAGACCTATTAGGATCATTTTAGGCAAAAGAGCTGAAAAATGATATATTCAGTCAATAATAAAGATTTAATGGTTTATCACTTTGACTAATAGGTGGCGCTGTGACAAAATTAACGTGGTATGGTCAGAGTGAGGTAACAATGACACTCGCTAAGGATATGACTCTTGTGAAAATAAGTCAACCAGATCAAAAGTTATAAGCATATGAAAAAAACACTAGGTGGCGCTGGTTTGAAACTTCTCAGGCTCCTTCGGGACCTTGTGCTGATGACTCATACCGAGTTTCGTAACAATACGCTAATGCTTTCATAAAATACAGCATTTTTGCACAAAATTCAAAATGGCCGACAGCCAAAATGGCTAATATGGGAAAATTGGATATCATTCGACTCGGCATGATGCCCCTAATCTAACAAGACCAAATTTATGATTTTTGGACAAACATATTTTAAGCTATAAGCAAAAATAATGGCTATTTTGGCTTTTCTGAATCTCCAGACCAGTAGGAGGTGTTGCGACGAAACTCAGCATGTAGGCTCTGGTCTTGCTTGGGATGATTTGTACGAAGTTGGTGTAAATATGATAAATCATTGCAGAGATACAGCCATGAGTCCAAACTGGGTGCTCTGCGTTAAATTAATTTGCGTGTTTTTTTGAGAATGGTTGAGTTTATCAAAAAGCTTTTGATAACTTTTTGCCAGAATGGTCTAAAGATGATCTGGTTCAATTTTCATGATAATCAGACCAACAGCCTAGGACGAGTTCGAAAAAGTAGGTTTTTCGCAAAATTCAAAATGGCGGACAAACCATAAGTCGAAACCTAGCGTGTTAGGTATCGTTAGACTCAGCAGGGATTCAGGAGTGTAAAGTCACGACTCTTTTGAAAATAAGTTGACCACACCCATATTGATAAGCATTTGAATATTTGATTTTACCACTAGGTGGCGCTGGTGCAAAACTTCTTAGGCTCGTTCAGGGCATCGTGCTGAAGACCCATACCGAGTTTTGTGACGATATGCTAATGCGTTCATAAAATACAGCATTTTAGCACAAAATTCAAAATGGCCGACGGCCAAAATGGCTGATATGGTAATAATGGATATCATTCAACTCAGAATGATGCCCTGAATCTGACGTAACCACATTTATGATTTATGGACAAACCATTCAGAAGTTATTAGCATAAATATCCATTTTCATATCTCTGGACCAGTAGGTGGCACTGTGCCGAAACACTGCATGTTGCCTCAAGTCATGCTTGTGATGACATGTACAAAGTTTGGTCAGAATACGATAAATTGTTTTGAAGATATAGCCTTAAGTGTGATTTTGCGAGCTTTCGGTCGAATTCTTTTGTGCCCTATTCGAGAACGGATGGATCTATCGAAAAGCTTTTGATAACTTTTTGCAGACATGGTCTGAAGATGATCTGGTCCAATTTTTGTGAAAATCAGAATAACGCCCTAGGAGGAGTTCGAAAAAGTAGGTTTTTTCGGAAAATTCAAAATGGCGGGAAAATTTTCATGACGGAAAATGACGTCATATAGTGCAATCGATTCGTCTTGACCCAAGGAATCAGATGAAAAAAGAATTTTGTTTCTAGCCCATACGGTTCAAAAGTTATTAGCATAAACAGAAGTGCAACTTTGGACAGCTGGTGGCGCAAGAGGGATTGAGTTAGAGACTCCAAATTTGCTATGGACACAGTTCCGACTGTCTCTAACTGTGTGCCAAATTTCACAACTTTTTACCATACGGTTCTATGGGCTGCCATAGACTCCAAGAGCGGAAGAATAATAATAATAAGAAAACTAACAATAACAATAGGTGCCTAAGCACCTTCGGTGCTTGGCCCCTAA